>NC_057805.1:21753373-21763025 GCF_018294505.1 Triticum aestivum
CGCCGGCCTGCTCTCCCTCGCGCCGCCCTCCTTCCTCCCGCCGTGGAGCAGCCCGAGCCCGAGCTCGATCTCTCCCCAGATCCGATCGAAACCTCTGTACGTTGACTTTCTCGCGACCCGTTTTTTCTCTAAGTCACTAAGATTTCTCAGTATGTGCTCCTGTTCGAGATGCTATAACTCCGTGCATGTAGCTCCGATTCATGCGTGTAATATGTCAAATTGTTTGCCTCATGATGCTCTTCATTTTGTTCAATTGCACCATGTTCATTAAAGGTCATCTTGATGCCCAAATCTTCGTTGGAAGAGGGCTAGTTGCTGTTATTCTCTGGTTCTTATCAGAACTTAGAGATTTGTCATTTTTGTATCATTTAATCCGTGCATCTTTTGAGCATGAGCTCTACATGTGTTTTGAAGTATGCCATGCCATATTTCCAGTGGTATAGTCGATGTATTTGTGTGATCTCTGTGGTGACTAGCACAAGCATGCAAAGTAGGCCCCGTAATATTTCTGGTTCCAAGGACTTGGTGATTTCTCTAAGTCCTTGTCTGCTGTAATTTTGTTGCCATGTAAAGTTGATGCTACAGAGAGATCCATGCATATTTTGGAGATGTTCAGTAAGGATGTTTTGTAGCTATAGTAGTAATTGATCCATTCCTGCAATTGTTTGCAACTATGGAGGGCCATAACATGACTCAGTCTTGCTCTACTTTTGCTATAAAATATTTCTGGCAGATTCTTAACATGATATGCAATTTTGCCAAGCTTATTGTAGTTGATCCATACATGCTATGCAATTGTTCTTTCCATGGATAGCTTCATAAACATGCCATCTTGCTGTAGGTGTGCTTGGTTTGTCATGCATTGCTCTGTAGTGAGTGCATCAAGCTCACAAAGAGGCCTACATATTAATATTTCTGCCATGCTCTGTTTTCTGCTAAGTCTGAAACCTGATAACGAAGTTGCTATGTTTACATGCTTGCCATCAAATCTTCTGCTCCTTTTTGGCTTATGGTCAGTAAGGGAGTTTTGTCATGTGCATTTAGTCGAACACTGCCATGCCTTGTTTTGCTATGTTAAGTTCCTGTAGCATGTTGATTTCGTGATCTGAACATTGCTACCTGATGCTGATTTCTACCATGTCCAGTTTTTCACCAAGTCTGTGAACCTGTAATCTTTTGCACTTTTGCCATGCTTGTTTGAGCTTGATATGTTGTGAACTAGCCATAGCTCAATGTTCATATTTTGTCAATCATCTCCTGTAGATAACAGCCATGTGCTTTGTTGCTATGTTGGGGTGCTGTAGCATTGTTACTTGTTGCATTTTAAGTGCTATCTTGCTGTTAACCGCAGATTCGTGTCATTCTTGTTTTGCTTGCCATTTGCAAACCGTGCATCCGTTTCCGGTGATCTTTATATCGATTTCGACCGAAATCATCTCATCTTTCCAGTGGCATGCTTGGCTTGCCAAGTTACTGCCATCTTCATCATTTTCCTTCCGGAGCACACATATGCATCGTATATCATATCTTGCATATCATACATGTTTTGCATCATGTTGCTTGCGCATTTCTCGTTGTTGATTGTGGTTCCGTTTGTTTGTGTTCTTGTCTTGGGTAGAGCCGGGAGATGAGTTCGTGAACGAGGAACCTGTCGAGTACGCTTACGAGGATCAAGCTTTCGACAACTCTGAGAACCTTGCAGGCAAGATGACCACCCCTCGAAATCACTTCTATCTTTGCTATGCTAGTTGTTCGCTCTATTGCCATGCTCACTACCTATCACTTGCTATCTCATGTCTCCCATTTTAGCCATGTCAGCCCTAACCATCCTTTCCTAGCAAACCGTTGTTTGGCTATGTTACCACTTTTGCTCAGCCCTTCTTATAGCGTTGCTAGTTGCAGGTGAAGTTGAAGTTTGTTCCATGTCGGAACATGGATATGTCGGGATATTACAATATCTCTTATTTAATTAATGCATCTATATATATTTGGTAAAGGGTGGAAGGCTCGGCCTTATGCCTGGTGTTTTGTTCCACTCTTGCCGCCCTAGTTACTGTTATACCGGGATTATATTCCTTGAGTTTGCGTTCCTTACGCGGTCGGGTGATTTATGGGACCCCCTTGACAGTTCGCCTTGAATAAAACTCCTCCAGCAAGGCCCAACTTTGGTTTTACCATTCGCCGCCTAAGCCTTTTTCCCCCGGGTTTTCGCGAGCCCGAGGGTCATCTTATTTTAACCCCCGGACCAGTGTTCCTTCGAATGCTGGCCCAAACTTGGCAATGTCCGGCGCCCCCTGGGCAACCAGGGTCTATGCCAACCCGACGTCTTGCCCATCCGGTGTGCCCTGAGAACGAGATATGTGCAGCTCCTATCGGGATTTGTCGGCACATTCGGGCGGCTTTGCTGGTCTTGTTTTACCATTGTCGAGATGTCTTGTAAACCGGGATTCCGAGACTGATCGGGTCTTTCCGGGAGAAGGTTTATCCTTCGTTGACCGTGAGAGCTTATGATGGGCTAAGTTGGGACACCCCTGCAGGGTATTATCTTTCGAAAGCCGTGCCCGCGGTCATGAGGCAGATGGGAATTTGTTAATGTCCGGTTGTAGATAACTTGTCACTTGACCCAATTAAAATACATCAACTGCGTGTGTAGCCGTGATGGTCTCTTCTCGGCGGAGTCCGGGAAGTGAACACGGTCTGTGTTACGAATGACGTAAGTAGGTGTTCGGGATCACTTCTTGGTCATTGCTAGATGACGTCCGTTCCGTTGCTTCTCTTCTCGCTCTCTTTTGCGCAAGTTAGCCACCATATATGCTTTTGCCGCTGCAGCTCCACCTCTTTGCACCATCTTTTCCTACAAGCTTAAATAGTCTTGATCTCGCGGGTGTGAGATTGCTGAGTCCCCGTGACTCACAGATTCTACCAAAACAGTTGCAGGTGCCGACGATGCCAGTGCAGATGATGGCGTCGATCTCAAGTGGGAGTTCGACGAGGAACGTGGTCGTTACTATGTGTCTTTTCCTGATGATCAGTAGTGGAGCCCAGTTGGGACGATCGGGGATCTAGCATTTGGGGTTGTCTTATTTTCATCTGGATTTTGACCGTAGTCGGTCTATATGATTGTATTTTGGATGATGTATGATGATATTTATGTATTGTGTGAAGTGGCGATTGTAAGCCAACTCTTTATCCCATTCTTGTTATTACATGGGATTGTGTGAAGATGACCCTTCTTGCGACAAAACCACTATGTGGTTATGCCTCTAAGTCGTGCCTCGACACGTGGGAGATATAGCCGCATCGTGGGTGTTACAAGTTGGTAATCAGAGCCATCCCCGACTTAGGAGCCCCCTGCTTGATCGAATCGCTGGCGTTGTTGAGTCTAGAGCAAAAATGTTTTGAGTCTTAGGATTATATATATCGGAGAGTAGGATTCTTTTTACTCCTCAGTCCCTTCGTCGCTCTCGTGAGGTCTCCTGACGTAGAAGTTTTGACTATTCTCTCCTCAAATTTCACAAAAAAAATTTAGGATCACGCGGGTATCTTGGAATCGTTCCGATCGATTTGTGACGAGAACATTGTTCTTGGTGCCTCCTGTCATTTAGGGGTTGTGGCAGTGTCCGGGGAGTTGAGCTCCGAGGTGTTGTCGTCACAATTTTATCATTGCAGTTCTGGAATACCTGTGTTTCGCCGACATCGAAATCTCTTTTATGCAGTTGTTGGTGAGATCACCTCGACGCCACCCAGTACTGGGGCGGGAGTTCGGGAGTATTGCCATAACTTGTATAACGGATGTTTTTCGAAGGTTGAGGTAAACGATTTCTGAAGGTTTCTTGGTTATGTGTTGACGGATGGATATAGCTGGATCTAGGGATTGCTAGTTTGGGTGATATATTTTGTGTCCCCTGTATCCCCTACACCAGATTGCATAACCAGAAAGTTTCGGGAGTTTATAAGTGGGAATTCAAGTAGCCTTAGGATATCTTTCCGACAGACGCATGATATGAGATTGGGGTTCGATGTCTAGTGGTCCACCTTTCCACGGTTGATTTTACAGTGGTCTCGTTGTGTCTTAAAGAGTCCATGGCTTTGCCGACTCGGGGACGCTTCGTATGTCATGTGCACAGCCTTGTACATGATGGTGCTGTACGATTGAGCCCGTGTGGGCCCCACCACGAAAACTTCGGACGAAATATCTATCATATGTTTGTTCCGGCTTATTCTGCAAGCCAATACTTGTTTTATTTTGTATTGTGGTATTCGAGTTGTTTCGAATTCATATGTTCATTCCATATCTTTTTCAAGTGGCTTCTCAACTTATGGAAGTGTGATGATTTACTACGGAATTCATTCGTTCATCTTCGTTCGAATGTTTATTGTGAAGACTATATGTTGCCATTTCTATCCGTTGATTGTACTTATCTATTTGTCTATCAAGATGCTAACGGATGTCACCCTCTTCAGGATGGCTCCGCCAACGCGTCAGAATCCGGATCGCAATGAAGGGAGTCAAGCGAACCCTCCGCCACCACCTCCACCTCCGGAGGCATGGCAGGCAATCATGGCAGCCACCAACGCCAATGCTCAGATGATTCTGCAACTCTTGCAAGAACGTACTCAAGGGCAAGGCAATCAAGGCAATCAAGGTCAAGGCAACAATCAGTTTCACTTTGCCACTCTCAACCAGTTTCTCGCAAATCAGCCCAAGTCTTTCAGCTACTGTGCCGAGGCCACGGATGCCGATGATTGGCTCGTGAACATCAACAAGCATTTTGAATGTAGCAATGTCAGGCCTGAGGACTATGTCAAGTTCGCTTCTTTCCAGCTCAAGGACCAAGCTGCTGATTGGTTTCAACAATACAAAGATTCCAGAGGAGGTCGTGTGATCACTTGGACTGACTTCTGTCGGGACTTCAAAGCGCACCACATTCCACAAAGTGTTGTTGAGAGCAAGCGTGAGGAGTTCCGCAATCTCAAGCAAGGCAACATGTCTGTGTATCAATACAACATTCAGTTTCAGAAACTTGCTCGCTTCGCTAAACAAGACGTTCCTGATGAGAAGAGCATGATCTATCACTTCAGAGGTGGCCTTAAAGAGGATCTGCAGTTAGCTCTCGTTCTTGTTGAGCCTACTCAGTTTGATCAATTCTACAATATGGCACTGAAGCAAGAGGCTGCTCAGCTCAAGTGTGAGGCATCTAAGAAAAGAGTCAGAGACGCAGTTCATTCTTCTTCTTCCTCACTTGTGATAGCTAAGCAACAGAAGTTCTGGTTGCCTCCTCCTCCTCCGTTTCGTCAGCCTTACCAGCAGAAGAACAAAGGTGGCCATGGTTCTTCCAACTCTTCCAACTCTTGCTATCAAAACAAGCCTCAGAATCAAGCTCCCAAGTCCAATGCTCCTTATCACCGTCCACTCTCAGAGGTGACTTGCAACAAATGTCAGCAGAAAGGTCACTATGCTAACAAGTGCTTCAACCAAAGGCGTCTTCCTCCTCCTCCTCCTATCAGATCTTCCAGCAATGCAGTGGTCAAGCATAATCCAAAGTCTGCAAAGGTGAACATGATGAATGCAGCTCAAGCGGAGGAATCTACTGATGTGATAATGGGTAATCTTCCTGTTAATGATTTTCCTGCAAAAGTTCTTTTTGATACTGGTGCATCACTTTCTTTCATATCAAGACCATTTGCATTTAAGCATGAGTTGGTTTATCAAGATTTGCCTAGACCGTTATCAGTTGTCTCTCCGGGTAAATTCATGAATGCAAGTTCCATGGTTCCGAATGTTACCATCAAGATGTGCGACTATAAATTTCAGTCTTCTCCAATTGTTATTGGTGACTCGGATATTGATCTTATTCTCGGGATGGACTGGCTTTCTAAGCACAAGGCTCAACTTGATTGTGCTGCCAGAGAAATTCAATTGACACAATCGTCTGAGGATGTGATTGTTTTTGCCGCTCATGATGAAACCATTCGGTTTTTCTCTCTCAATGAGAAGGGCGAATTGGATGCCATATCTCAAATTCCAGTTGTTTGCGAGTATCAAGATGTCTTTCCAGAAGAGCTTCCGGGTATGCCTCCTCATCGGCCAGTTGAGTTCGTTATCGAACTGGAGCCTGGCACTGAACCCGTTTGGAAGCGTCCATACAAGCTTGGACCTAACAAGCTGAAGGAATTGAAGAAGCAGCTCGATGAACAAGAGCGTCTGGGTTTGATCAGACCGAGTTCTTCTCCATGGGGTTGTGGTGTTCTTTTTGTCAAGAGGAAGGATGGCACGGACCGACTTTGTGTCGACTACCGTCCATTGAACAAGAAGACAATCAAGAACAAGTATCCACTTCCCAACATCAATGAGCTATTTGAGCAACTCAAGGGTGCTAAAGTATTCTCGAAGCTTGACCTTCGTATGGGTTATCATCTCATCGCATTCGTGAAGAAGATATTCCCAAGACAGCATTCAGAACAAGCTTTGGTTCTTATGAATATACTGTCGTGTCTTTCGGCCTTGTCAATGCTCCTCCGGTGTTCTCTCGGATGATGAATTTAATCTTCAACCCCTATACCAATGAATTCGTTCTGGTGTATCTCGATGATATCTTGGTCTTCTCCAAGAATAAGCAGGATCATGCCAAACATTTGCGATTGGTGCTCGACAAGCTCAGAGAGTATCAATTCTATGCGAAGTTCTCCAAATGTGAGTTTTGGCTCGATGAAGTTCTTTTCCTTGGTCACATCATCTCTGCCAAGGGCATCGCTGTTAACCCCGAGAAGGTGTACGCAGTTCTGGATTGGGAACCTCCTCAAAATGTCAAGCAGCTTCGAAGTTTTATGGGTCTTGCAAGCTATTGCCGGAGATTCGTTGAGAACTTCTCCAAGATTGCAAAGCCTCTTTCCAACCTCCTACAGAAGCATGTGAAATATGTCTGGTCTCCTGAGTGTGACGTTGCTTTCAACACTCTCAAAGAGAAACTGGTCACAACTCATGTCTTGACTCCTCCTGATGAATCCAAGCCGTATGAAGTTTTCTATGATGCTTCTCTCCAAGGTCTCGGTGCTGTGTTAATGCAAGAGAAGAAAGTTGTGGCCTATACCTCTCGGCAGTTGAAGCCCAACGAGAAGAACTACCCCACTCACGATCTTGAGTTGGCGGCAGTTGTCCATGCATTGATTACGTGGAGACATCTCTTGTTGGGAAGACAAGTGGACATTTTCACTGATCACAAGAGCCTCAAGTATATCTTCACTCAGCCCAACCTCAACCTCAGGCAGACTCGATGGGTCGAAATGATTCAAGAGTACAATCCGGGTATCGAATATACTCCAGGCAAGGCCAATGTCATTGCAGATGCTTTAAGCAGGAAGGCTTATTGCAACAGCTTAATCCTCAAGCCTTTCCAACCGGATCTTTGTGAAGCTTTCCGCAAGCTGAATCTCCAAGTTGTTCCTCAAGGCGTTCTTGCCAACCTCATAGTATCTCCTACTTTGGAAGATCAAATTCGTGAGGCACAACTCCTTGATGCCATGGTGAAGAAGGTGAAACGTGGTATCGACAAGGGTCTTTCCAAATACAAGTGCTATCGCATTGATGACAGAGACACTTTGTTCTTCGAGGACCGGATTGTGGTTCCGAAAGGTGATCTAAGGAAAGTCATAATGAACGAGGCGCACAATTCTCTCCTGTCCATTCATCCTGGAAGTACGAAGATGTATCATGACCTCAAGCAGTCGTATTGGTGGACTCGAATGAAGCGAGAAATTGCTCAATTCGTGAATGAATGTGATGTCTGCCGAAGAGTGAAAGCAGAACACCAACGACCAGCTGGTCTCCTCCAACCTCTTGCTATCCCAGAATGGAAGTTTGATCATATCGAAATGGACTTCGTGACTGGTTTTCCAAAGTCCAAGCGCGGAAATGATGCTATCTTTGTTGTCATTGACAAGCTTTCTAAAGTGGCTCATTTCCTTCCAATCAAAGAATCCATCACAGCAGCTCAGCTGGCAGAGCTCTACACTTCCAGAATTGTCTCTTTGCACGGCATTCCACAATTGATTTCTTCAGATCGTGGAAGCATCTTCACCTCTAAGTTCTGGGACTCCTTCCAGAAGGCCATGGGCACAAACATTCGCTTCAGCACAGCTTTCCACCCTCAAACTAGTGGCCAAGTCGAGCGAGTCAATCAAATTCTTGAAGATATGCTCAGGGCTTGTGTCATTTCCTTTGGCGTGAAATGGGAAGATTGTCTTCCTTATGCTGAATTCTCCTACAACAACAGCTTCCAAGCGAGTTCGGGCAAGGCCCCATTCGAGATTCTCTATGGCAGAAAGTGCCGTACTCCTCTCAATTGGTCAGAGACTGGTGAACGCCAACTTCTTTGCAATGACTTAATCACTGAAGCTGAAGAAATGTGTAAAGTCATCCGTGATAATCTCAAAGCCGCGCAATTGCGTCAGAAGAGTTACTATGATAGTAAGCATCATGATTTGGCTTTTGATATCGGAGAGCATGTCTACCTCCGCGTCTCTCCAATGAAAGGCACTCGTCGCTTCGGTATCAAAGGGAAGCTTGCCCCTAGATATGTGGGTCCTTTCAAGATCATTGGCAAAAGAGGCGACCTCGCCTATCAACTTGAGCTTCCTTCCAACTTCGCGAACGTGCATGATGTGTTCCACGTGTCACAGCTCCGCAAGTGCTTCAAGACGCCTGAGCGCACTATCAACTTCGAAGAGATTGACCTCCAAGAAGATTTGTCTTATCATGAGCACCCAGTTGCTATTCTTGAAGAAACTGAGCGCAAGACTCGCAACAAGTCTATCAAATTCCTGAAAGTGAAGTGGTCGCACCATTCTGACCGAAAAGCCACCTGGGAACGCGAGGACCATCTCCGTTCCGAATATCCGGAGTTCTTTCAGTCCTAGATCTCGGGACGAGATCCTCTCATAGTGGTGGAGTGTTGTAACACCCCGCATGTAACTTGCCATATTTGTAACTCCGACTCTTGCCATTTTCGGCTATGTGATATGTTTTTCCCTCCCTTGTCGGGTTTTGTCTTTCGTTTTGTATTTTGTCATGTCATGCATTTTCATATCATGTCATCATGTGCATTGCATTCGCATACGTGTTCGTCTCATGCATCCGAGCATTTTCCCCGTTGTCCGTTTTCCAATCCGGCGCTCCTATCTCCTCCGGTGCACCCCTCTTGTTTTCTTTCGTGTGCGTGTGTCAAAATTCTTGGAATGGACCGAGGCTTGTCAAGTGGTCTTAATATACCACCCGGAGACTACCGGTCAAGTTTCGTTCCATTCGGAGGTCGTTTGGTACTCCATCGGTTAACCGGGCATCCGCAAAGTCCATTTGAGTGTCCAGCAAAAACCCCCTCCAAAACCAGCCCAAAACCCACCAAACTCTCTTCCATGCTCTAGGTCGTTCGATCACGATCGTGTGGGCGAAAACCGCACCTCATATGGAGCCTCCTAGCTCCCTCTACCTATTTATATGTGGGCATCCCGAAAAACGGATTCGCAAACGAACCCTAGAAATTTTCCCACCGCGCCGGACAACGTCCGCCGCGCCGCCCGGCCAATCACAGCGCGCCGCGTGTCGCCGCCGCCTTCTCCACCGCGCCGGCCCGTGAAGCCCGCCGCGGGCCCGCCG
>NC_057805.1:21763411-21873000 GCF_018294505.1 Triticum aestivum
CCTCCCTGTCCTCCGCCGGCGCCGGCCTCCTTCCTCCCGCCGGCGAGCAGCCCGAGCCCGAGCTCGAGCTTTCCCAGATCCGATCGAAACCTCTGTACGTTGACTTTCTCGCGACCCGTTTTTTTCTCCAAGTCACTAAGATTTCTCAGTATGTGCTCCTGTTCGAGATGCTATAACTCCGTGCATGTAGCTCCGATTCGGGCGTGTAATATGTCAAATTGTTCGTCTCGGGATGCTCTTCATTTTGTTCAATTGCACCATATTCATTAGAGGTCATCTTGATGCCCAAAGCTTCGTTGGAAGAGGGCTAGTTGCTGTTATTCTCTGGTTATTATCAGAACTTGGAGATTTGTCATTTTTGTATCATTTAATCCGTCCATCTTTTGAGCATGAGCTCTACATGTGTTTTGAAGTATGCCAAGCCATCTTTCAAGTGGTATAGTCGATGTATTTGTGTGATCTCTGTGGTGACTAGCACAAGCATGCAAAGTAGGCCCCGTAATATTTCTGATTCCAGGGACAGTGATTTCTCAAAGTCCTTGTCTGCTGTAATTTTGTTGCCATGTAAAGTTGATGCTAGAGAGAGATCCATGCATATTTTGGAGATGTTTAGTAAGGATGTTTTGTAGATATAGTAGTAATTGATCCATTCCTGCAATTGTTTGCAATTATGGAGGGACATAGCATGACTTAGTCTTGCTCTACTTTTGCTATAAAATATTTCTGGCAGATTCTTAACATGATATGCAATTTTGCCAAGCTTATTGTAGTTGATCCATACATGCTATGCAATTGTTCTTGCCATGGATAGCTTCATAAACATGCCATCTTGCTGTAGGTGTGCTTGGTTTGTCATGCATTTCTCTGTAGTGAGTGCATCAAGCTCACAAAGAGGCCTACATATTAATATTTCTGCCATGCTCTGTTTTCTGCTAAGTCTGAAACCTGATAACGAAACTTGCTATGTTTACATGCTTGCCATCATATCTTCTGCTCCTTTTTGGCTTATGGTGAGTAAGGTACTTTTGTCATGTGTATCTAGTAGAACACTTCCATGCCTTGTTTTGCTATGTTAAGTTCCTGTACCATGTTGATTTCGTGCTCTGAACATTGCTACCTGATGCTGATTTCTGCCATGTCCAGTTTTTCACCAAGTCTGTGAACCTGTAATCTTTTGCACTTTTGCCATGCTTGTTTGAGCTTGATATGTTGTGAACTAGCCATAGCTCAGTGTTCATATTTTGTGAAGCATCTCCTGTAGATAACTGCCATGTGCTTTGTTGCTATTTTGCGGTGCCGTAGCATTGTTACTTGTTGCATTTTAAGTGCTATCTTGCTGTTAACCGCAGATTCGTGTCATTCTTGTTTTGCTTGCCATTTGCAAATCGTGCATCCATTTCCGGTGATCTTTATATCGATTTCGACCGAAATCATCTCATCTTTCCAGCGGCATGCTTGGTTTGCCAAGTTACTGCCATGTTCATCATTTTCCTTCCGGAGCACGCATATGCATCGCATATCATATCTTGCATATCATACATGTTTTGCATCATGTTGTTTGCGCATTTCTCGTTGTTGATTGTGGTTCCGTTTGTTTGTGTTCTTGTCTTGGGTAGAGCCGGGAGACGAGTTCATGAACGAGGAACCTGTCGAGTACGCTTACGAGGATCAAGCTTTCGACAACTCTGAGAACCTTGCAGGCAAGATGACCACCCCTCGAAATCACTTCTATCTTTGCTATGCTTGTTGTTCGCTCTATTGCCATGCTCGCTACCTATCACTTGCTATCTCATGACTCCCATTTTAGCCATGTCAACCCTAACCATCCTTTCCTAGCAAACCGTTGTTTGGCTATGTTACCGCTTTTGCTCAGCCCTTCTTATAGCGTTGCTAGTTGCAGGTGAAGTTGAAGTTTGTTCCATGTCGGAACATGGATATGTCGGGATATCACAATATCTCTTATTTAATTAATGCATCTATATATATTTGGTAAAGGGTGGAAGGCTCGGCCTTATGCCTGGTGTTTTGTTCCACTCTTGCCGCCCTAGTTACTGTTATACCGGGATTATGTTCCTTGAGTTTGCGTTCCTTACGCGGTCGGGTGATTTATGGGACCCCCTTGACAGTTCGCCTTGAATAAAACTCCTCCAGCAAGGCCCAACTTTGGTTTTACCATTCGCCGCCTAAGCCTATTTCACCGGGTTTTCGCGAGCCCGAGGGTCATCTTATTTTAACCCCCGGACCAGTGTTCCTTCGAATGCTAGCCCAAACTGGGCGATGTCCGGCGCCCCCTGGGCAACCAGGGTCTATGCCAACCCGACGTCTTGCCCATCCGGTGTGCCCTGAGAACGAGATATGTGCAGCTCCTATCGGGATTTGTCGGCACATTCGGGCGGCTTTGCTGGTCTTGTTTTACCATTGTCGAGATGTCTTGTAAACCGGGATTCCGAGACTGATCGGGTCTTTCCGGGAGAAGGTTTATCCTTCGTTGACCATGAGAGCTTATGATGGGCTAAGTTGGGACACCCCTGCAGGGTATTATCTTTCGAAAGCCGTGCCCGCGGTTATGAGGCATATGGGAATTTGTTAATGTCCGGTTGTAGATAACTTGTCACTTGACCCAATTAAAATACATCAACTACGTGTGTAGCCGTGATGGTCTCTTCTCGGCGGAGTCCGGGAAGTGAACACGGTCTGTGTTATGAATGACGTAAGTAGGTGTTCAGGATCACTTCTTGGTCATTGCTAGATGACGTCCGTTCCGTTGCTTCTCTTCTCGCTCTCTTTTGCGCAAGTTAGCCACCATATATGCTTTTGCCACTGCAGCTCCACCTCTTTGCACCATCTTTTCCTACAAGCTTAAATAGTCTTGATCTCGCGGGTGTGAGGTTGCTGAGTCCCCGTGACTCACAGATTCTACCAAAACAGTTGCAGGTGCCGACGATGCCAGTGCAGATGATGGCGTCGATCTCAAGTGTGAGTTCGACGAGGAACGTGGTCGTTACTATGTGTCTTTTCCTGATGATCAGTAGTGGAGCCCAGTTGGGACGATCGGGGATCTAGCATTTGGGGTTGTCTTATTTTCATCTGGATTTTGACCGTAGTCGGTCTATATGATTGTATTTTGGATGATGTACGATGATATTTATGTATTGTGTGAAGTGGTGATTGTAAGCCAACTCTTTATCCCATTCTTGTTCATTACATGGGATTGTGTGAAGATGACCCTTCTTGCGACAAAACCACTATGCGGTTATGCCTCTAAGTCGTGCCTCGACACGTGGGAGATATAGCCGCATCGTGGGCGTTACAGCCAGGGCTTAGGTATTGCTACCCTCCCTCTCCCCCACTATATATAGGGCCAAGGGAGAGGGAGGGTGCAGCCTTGGCCCTTCCTCCAAGGAAGGGTGCGGCCAGGGAGGAGTCCTTCCTCCCCAAGGCACCTCGGAGGTGCCTTCCCCCTTTAGGACTCTCCCTTTTTTCTTATCTCTTGGCGCATGGGCCTCTTGGGGCTGGTGCCCTTGGCCCATATAGACCAAGGCGCACCCCCTACAGCCCATGTGCCCCCCCGGGGCTGGTGGACCCCCGGACCCCTTTCGGCACTCCTGGTACAATACCGATAAAGTGCGAAACTTTTCCGGCGACCAAAATAAGACTTCCCATATATAAATCTTTACCTCCGGACCATTCCGGAACTCCTCGTGACGTCCGGGATCTCATCCGGGACTCCGAACAACTTTCGGGTTACCGCATACTAATATCTCTATAACCCTAGCGTCACCGAACCTTAAGTGTGTAGACCCTACGGGTTCGGGAGACACGCAGACATGACCGAGACGACTCTCCGGTCAATAACCAACAGCGGGATCTGGATACCCATGTTGGCTCCCACATGCTCCTCGATGATCTCATCGGATGAACCACGATGTCGGGGATTCAATCAATCCCGTATACAATTCCCTTTGTCTATCGGTATGTTACTTGCCCGAGATTCGATCGTCGGTATCCCGATACCTTGTTCAATCTCGTTACCGGCAAGTCTCTTTACTCGTTCCGTAACTCACATCATCCCGTGATCAACTCCTTGGTCACATTGTGCACATTATGATGATGTCCTACCGAGTGGGCCCAGAGATACCTCTCCGTTTACACGGAGTGACAAATCCCAGTCTCGATTCGTGCCAACCCAACAGACACTTTCGGAGATACCTGTAGTGCACCTTTATAGCCACCCAGTTACGTTGTGACGTTTGGTACACCCAAAGCATTCCTACGGTATCCGGCAGTTGCACAATCTCATGGTCTAAGGAAATGATACTTGACATTAGAAAAGCTCTGAGCAAATGAACTACACGATCTTGTGCTAGGCTTAGGATTGGGTCTTGTCCATCACATCATTCTCCTAATGATGTGATCCCGTTATCAACGACATCCAATGTCCATGGTCAGGAAACCATAACCATCTATTGATCAACGAGCTAGTCAACTAGAGGCTTACTAGGGACATGGTGTTGTCTATGTATCCACACATGTATCTGAGTTTCCTATCAATACAATTCTAGCATGGATAATAAACGATTATCATGAACAAGGAAATATAATAATAACCTATTTATTATTGCCTCTAGGGCATATTTCCAACATTTACCACCCAGTTTTATTGCATTAGATCAATCCTCAAACAATTGCATGATTAGGATCTGATTAATATGTGGGTTTTGGGAAGTAGAAGAGGTAGTACCTATTGCCATGATTATTATCAAACCCTTGGGAGTTACTTCTACGTTTGCTTATGTTGCTATGCTATGCTCGTAGACGTGGATTGGGTTTGAGTGAGTTTTTCCATGACAGATGTGAGATTTTTAATTAATGGTTCAACTTAAGGTGGCTACTTAAATAAACATCCGGGTGGATTGAGGCACCTGGAGAATCCAGTGTTGCCTGTATTTTTGGATATCCCGGAGTACCCATGTAATCATCCTATGGACCGCCACCCATGCTCAAAGGGATCATGAGATTATTCATGCTAGAAACTTCCGTGTGCAGCCACAAGCTATTATGGGCTCTAGCATAGTTGAGTAGGTTACATGACCTCTTGAAGAGGTGGGCTAGCAGATGTAGGGGAAAGTAGGTGTAACTGTCCACCCGGAGTAAAGAGTAGTGTTTCTGAAAGACTGTGTCTCGGTCATCCGTTTCTCAAACACTTTGTAGTGCGAGAAATCAAGCGGAGGCGATCGAGTCTTGTGGGGAAAATTGCACAAACCTCTGCAGAGTGTACAATCTAATCATGGTTAGCCGTGTCCCCGGTTATGGACAATCTTGAGTATCTAGTTCTTGGATTATCATGTGAATCTCATCATCATGTTACTTAATTTTATTTGATTGGGTTAATCTCGTTCTTAATTGGGATTGAGTTGGAGGTACCTTCTCAATGTTTAACAACCACCATGATAGTTAAATAAAATGTATTCCTTTGTGGTAGGGAAAAATTGGCTTTTCGCAAAACTGTAACCATAGAGCTTTCCACCAGCCAAATCTGCATGTAGTGATAGCATTATTCTGTTCATTACTCTCTATGTGTTACTTTGCCAGCATATTCCATGTGCTGACCCATTTTCGGGCTGCAACGTATCATGTTGCAGACTTTTCAGACGACGAGTAAGGAGCCTTAGGTCATGGTCTTATACTCAATGATGCCGTTGGAGTTGATGGACTCACTTTATCTTCCAAGCCTTCCGCTATTATCGTATTTAGATGGCCTTAAGCCATATTTATTTGTATTGAGTTCTCTTGAACTATTCAATGTAATAAGTGTGTGATTTCTACTCTGTTATAAATCCTTCACAGTACTGTGCGTGTTAGCATTACCGATCCAGGGATGACACTGATGCACGGAGACTAGACTGTTTGAGGTCTGGTCGCTAGAGAGATGGTATCAGAGCCAGGTTGAGTGTAGGACACGACCACTAAGCTAAAGCCCTAAATCACTACTCTCTTCTCATTTCTGAGTCATCTCCTTTCTTTTACTCTTTTAGGATGGCGGATGCAAGGAACAAGTTCGCGCAACCAGATGAGGATACACCTTTTGGACGACACTTGAAGGAAGTTACTAAGTACCTGAACATCGGAATACCAAGCTTCACCGGGACCTACAACGCCACACTACCAGAAGAGGAGCGCTGGATGATTCAAGTTCAAGTTCCAGGAAGGACGTTCACGCCAGTCACTGAGCCCACAGAGTTTTCCTTTGATGCACCAACCTGGAGTCTAGGAAAGAGCATGGCAGCCCACATTACCATGGGACGCATTGGAGAAGTGTACCACAATAAACTCAAGGATACTATCTATCAGATTTGTCGGCGCCGAGATGAGCAATGGGAGATGATCAGTACTAGGAAGGATAGATCTATTGCAGCTTTCTTCCAGGAGTTAAACCAGCACATTCGTCGCCAGGAGAACCAGATGTGCGCAGACATGATAGATCTGAAGAAGGCAAAGACTAGGATCATGGAACTGGAGGAAGAACTCAAGGCTACACGCGAGGATTATATGGAGGAAATCGTCGCACTAGTAGAGAAGAATGGCGACCTGACAAAGCAGCTAGAAGTTTTCACGGGAGACCCAGAACCAGGAGGAGATGATGACGATTCTACCTGCCCGGAGAACTACATCATCATCGACGACACCGACTCGGACCCCAGTGATGATGATTTGGAGGATGAAGCCGGAGCAGATATCATGGAGTCTTCGACTGAGCAATTTTTCTGGTAGACCACCAAATTAGTAGTAGTATTCCACCATATATATAGTATAGTCCAAGCACTTTGAAACGATAGTTAGATCGATTGTATGCCTTGTGTGAATTGATTGAAGTGATATGATTGTGTTTGTCTCATGTGAAACCCATCAGATACCTCCGAGACGCGACACCGGATTTGTTTTCCCACCGGAGATCACTCAGTTGATTCAGCAGCAGAATGCCCTGATGCAAGTGCTTGTTTAGAACCAAGGCAACAACAACAACAACCCACCACCACCACCACCTGTTGATCACTTAGCCCGTTTTCTTAGGCTAAATCCGCCGGTGTTCTCCAGTAGCACCGAGCCGATTGTGGCAGATGATTGGCTCCGCAAGGTTGGAAGGGAGCTGACCACTGCAGGATGCACAGATGCAGAGAGAGTGCGTTTTGCCGCACATCAGCTTGATGGACCCGCAGCATCATGGTGGGAGAATTACACAGCCATTCACCCCATTGACACTGTCACATGGGACCAGTTTCAGCAAGCTTTCCATACTGCCCATGTTTCAGCAGAAGCTATGGCCATGAAGAAGTGTGAGTTTCGCAACTTACGCCAAGGAGGATGAACCGTTGGCCAGTATGTGGAGGATTTTAGTAAGTTAGCACGTTATGCCTCAGATGACGTTGCTACGGATGCAGCTAAGCAGGAGAAGTTTCTGGAAGGACTGAATGATGAGCTGAGCATGCAGTTGATGGTGGCACCTTTTAACAACTACCAGGAGTTGGTAGACAGAGCTCTCATGATTGAAGCGAAGCAGCAACAGATTGAGAGCCGTAAGAGGAAGTATGGACAAGGAAAGTACAGTACATGTGCTCATCAGAAGCCTCGTTTTACCCCGAACTCAGGAGGACACCTTCAGCACAACCATGGAGGTCACAATCACAATGGAGGGAACTCGCACAATCATAGTGGCCCCAAGAATGGCAATGGGAACGGAGGAAGCAACGGACAGAATCGTACCAACCCATCAACCCCAGCCAAGAGGGATCTAAGCCACGTTACTTGTTTCAAGTGCCAGAAGACTGGACATTATGCCACTGATTGTCCGGAAGCAAAGAATGGAAATGGAAGCTCGGGGAAGAAGCCGAACCCTTTCAACAAGGGACAGGTGAACCACGTTAACGTGGAGGAGGTTGAAGCACAGCTCGATGCAGTAATAGGTAAGTTTTTGGTTAAGTAATTTACTGCAATCATTCTTTTCGATACTGGTGCATCGCATTCATACATATGAAGGGGATTTGTGGATAAGTTTAAGTTGACCACCAAAGTTCTTAGAACACCTATGTTAGTAACCTCGCCAGGAGCAGAGTATATGGCAAGCCAAGGATGTTTTCAGTTGCCATTGGCCATAGGTAGGCATGTTTTCCCCTCAGACCTAATAGTTTTGGAGTCGCAAGGTTTGGATGTGATTTTGGGAATGGATTGGCTATCGATGTACGGAGGAAACATCGATTGCGCCAGTAAGACGATCTTGCTTACTACCCCCGAAGGAAGAAGGATTAAATATGTATCCCGGCATGTGCGGAAGAGGACTCAAGTGAATTCCTTATCAGGAGTTGTACAGGAGGAAGTACCAGTGGTGAAGGATTTCCCTGACGTATTTCCAGAGGAGTTGCCAGGCATGCCACCGGATAGAGACATTGAGTTTTTGATTGAACTTTTGCCAGGCACAGGGCCAATATCTAAGAGACCGTACAGGATGCCCGCTAAGGATTTGGAAGAAATTAAGAAGCAGATTAAGGAGTTACTGGATAAAGGATATATTCGCCCAAGGTCGTCACCTTGGGGATCACCCGTACTTCTAGTGGAGAAGAAAGATGGATAGTTGAGGATGGTTGTTGATTATCGTGGATTGAATGAAGTAACAATCAAGAACAAGTACCCACTACCGATGATCAATGATCTGTTTGACCGACTACAAGGAGCTAAAGTATTTCCCAAGATTGATTTGCGGTCAGGATACCACCAGTTGAAGATTCGAGAGCAGGATATACCCAAGACAGCTTTTACCACAAGGTATGGGCTATATGAGTACACCATTATGTCATTTGGCCTGACTAACGCACCTGCCTATTTCATGAACATGATGAACAAAGTGTTTATGGAGTTTTTGGATAAGTTCGTCGTAGTGTTCATTGACGATATTCTGGTCTATTCAAAGAATGAAGAAGAGCATAAGGAGCATTTGCGTTTGGTACTTGGAAAGCTCAGAGAACATCAGTTATATGCCAAGTTCAGCAAGTGCGAGTTTTGGTTAAAGGAAGTTGGATTCCTTGGACATGTTATATCCGGAGAAGGAATAGCAGTAGATCCCACCAAGGTTAACACTGTGACAAATTGGGAAGCACCCACGACAGTTGGAGAGATCCGGAGTTTCCTTGGACTCGCAAGATACTACCGGAGATTCATTGAGAATTTCTCAAATATTGCAAAACCTATGACCGAGTTGTTGAAGAAGGAAACCAAATTCAATTGGACTGAGGAATGTGAGGCTAGTTTCTAGGAGTTGAAGAAACGTTTGGTTACATCGCGGGTGTTGATTCTGCCAGACCAACGCAAGGATTATGAAGTATATTGCGACGCTTCTCGTCGAGGACTTGGAGCAGTGCTAATGTAGGAGGGAAGAGTTGTTTCGTATGCCTCACGACAACTTAAACCCCATGAGTTGAATTATGCTACACATGATTTGGAGTTAGCAGCTGTAGTGCATGCGTTGAAGACATTGAGACATTTTCCCATCGGAAACCATTGTGAGGTGTACACGGATCACAAGAGTTTGAAGTACATTTTCACGCAGAAGGAGTTGAATCTCAGGCAAAGGAGATGGTTGGAGCTCATTAAGGATTATGATATGAGATTGCATTATCACCCAGGGAAGGCTAACGTAGTAGCTGATGCGTTGAGCCGCAAGAACCATGTCAACACGCTCATGACCGGAGAGTTACGCATGGAGTTAGCCGAGAATCTTCATGAACTATGTTTGGAAATAGTTCCAAGAGGCTTTGTAGCAGCATTGGAGATTCAGTCTACTTTGATGGATAAGATCAGAGAAGCTCAGAAGACAGACAAGGAGATTGCTGAGATAAAGGAAAGGTTGGGTAAAGGAAAAGCCAAGGGATTTCGTGAGGACGAGCACGACACCTTATGGTTTGAGGACCGTGTTTATGTGCCCAACGATCCGGAGATCAGGAAGTTGATTCTGCAAGAGGCCCATGATTCACCATATTCGATTCACCCAGGAAATACCAAGATGTACCTGGATTTAAAGGACAGTTTCTGGTGGACCAGAATGAAGATGGATATTGCAGAGTATGTGGCTATTTGTGATGTATGTCAGAGAGTGAAGGCAGAGCATCAGAAGCCAGCAGGATTGCTACAACCATTGCCGATACCCGAATGGAAGTGGGATAAGCTAGGCATGGATTTTATCACGGGATTGCCTAGGACTCGTTCAGGCTATGACTCGATATGGGTTGTAGTCGATCGATTGACGAAGGTAGCTCATTTCATCCCAGTAAAGACCACTTATACCAGTGATAAGTTGGCAAAGATATACATGACTAGGATCGTATGTCTGCATGGAGTTCCGAGGACCATTGTATCAGATAGAGGAACCCAGTTTACTTCAAAGTTTTGGAATCAGTTGCACGAAACTTTGGGTACCAGGCTAGAGTTCAGTACAGCTTTTCATCCACAGACAGACGGACAGACCGAGAGAGTAAATCAGATTTTGGAGGACATGCTGAGAGCTTGTGCGCTAGATTATGGATCCAGTTGGGATGATAACCTACTGTATGTAGAGTTCTCTTACAACAACAGTTATCAATCCAGTTTGAAGATGGCCCCTTTCGAAGCTCTGTACGGAAGGAGGTGCAGGACACCATTGTTGTGGGACGAAGTTGGAGACCGCCAGTTGTTTGGACCAGATTTGATTAAAGACTCTGAACAGAAGGTGAAGTTGATTCGCGATAGGCTCAAGGTAGCCCAGTCCAGGCAGAAGAGTTATGCGGATTCTAAATGCAAGGAGATAGTTTACGAAGTCGGAGACAGAGTTTATCTTCGAGTATCACCACTTCGAGGAGTGAAGCGCTTTGGAGTTAAGGGAAAGTTAGCGCCACATTTTGTAGGACCATACAAAGTTTTGGTGCGTATGGGAGAAGTTGCTTACAAGGTGGAATTGCCCGAAGGATTGTCAGGAGTTCACGATGTGTTCCACGTATCCCAGTTGAAGAAGTGCCACGCGGAGATGGCTGAGATACCACTAAGAGATACAGTGCCACTGGAAGCGATTCAGTTGGATAGTGATCTGACCTACAAGGAGAAACCAGTTAAGATTCTTGAGTTTGCCAGCCGGATCACCTGCAGCAAGGTTATCAAGTTTTGCAAAGTTCAGTGGAGTCACCATACCGAGGAGGAAGCCACCTGGGAGCGAGAGGAAGATCTACGGAAGGACCACTCTCACCTATTTTCTAGCCAACCCGAATCTCGAGGGCGAGATTCATCTTAAGGGGGGTAGGTTTGTAACATCCCAAATTTTCAATTTGGAATGTTATACATTAGATCATCATGCATATCATACTTTATTGCATTTTGATTTGCGATCCTAGAAATTTCACGCAACTCAAGGACCCACGGAGAGAGTTGGGGATTTCGTTATTTTCATATTTGGGTTTTCTCAAATTTTGAAAATAGGATCATCTGTTTTTATTATTTTTCTCTCCGAAAATATTTCATATCAAAATATATGAGAGGGGATAAAATAAATTCTCCACAAATAATGAAATATTGGAGGAAATATTAAAAACAATTATTTGGATTTTATTTGAACTAGGAAAAATACGCGTTTTTCAAAATTGCATTTAGGCCCAAAATAAATGTTCATCCTGTCCGGCTTGATTTTAGAAGTCGGGGAAAATTTATTTCGGTATTTTTGGAGTCTGCTTAGTATTTATTTTATTTATTTTTCTACGTGAAATTATTTAAAAAAAATCGCGAAACCGACTTTGGGCCGTGTTCGGCCAGGACTCCCCTGGCCAGGCCTTTATAGGCCGCCGCCCCGGCCCCGATAGCCCAAGCCGCCCCCGCCGCCAAAAACCCTAACCCTAAGCCGCCGCCGCCGCCCGATGTCATCGCCCGATCCGCCGCCGCCGCCGACCCCGCCGTCCGATGCCGGAGTTCCGCCGCCCGCCGACCCCGCCGCCTCGCCGGAGCCGCCCCGCCGCCCCTCGCCGGAGGTAGCCGCCACCCCGCCGCCGGCGGTTTTCCTCGAGAAAACTGTTCGGTTTTCCCGTCCGGTTTTTCGTTTGGTTTTATATTAAAAAAACCCTAGATCTGTTTTTTTCGGTTTAGTTTATTTAGCGAACACTCGTTCGTTCGTTCGTTTTAACGAACGATTTTTGTTTTTGTTTTCACAGACAACGAACGTTCGTTCGTTAGCCTGTTCGTCAGTTTTCTTTTTCTCGGATTTTCCGCGATTATTTCTAATCGCGATTTCTGATCTGTTTTTCGTTTTAGTATAACTTTTCGCTCGTTTATCGGAATCAGGCGATTCAAGCGCCTAGAGTTTCGTCTCGAAACCCTCTTTCCGTTTAACCTACTGAAACAAGTTTTTGCTACTGTAAACTTTGACTTAGGTCCAGATTAGTAAACGAAGCTTGTTTCTTTCGCCGTTTGAGTTTCGTTGCTTCGTTCGATTTGGTTCTTTTTGCAAACCGGAGTTCTTAAGTTGAACTTTCTGGTTAGATCTCCTATTTTGAGTTTTACTCGTGCACCCTTGCTTGATTGCTTATGTATGTATTGTTTGTTTGCGATAGAGTACCGGGAGTGCAAAGCGTGCTACTACGAGTCTCTAGGTTTCACGGACCATCAGCAAGGCAAGTAACACTTTGATCATACCTCTTTACCACCCAGTTTTATTGCATTAGATCAATCCTCAAACAATTGCATGATTAGGATCTGATTAATATGTGGGTTTTGGGAAGTAGAAGAGGTAGTACCTATTGCCATGATTATTATCAAACCCTTGGGAGTTACTCCTACGTTTGCTTATATTGCTATGCTATGCTCGTAGACGTGGATTGGGTTTGAGTGAATTTTTCCATGACAGATGTGAGATTGTTAATTAATGGTTCAACTTAAGGTGGCTACTTAAATAAACATCCGGGTGGATTGAGGCACCTGGAGAATCCAGTGTTGCCTGTATTTTTGGATATCCCGGAGTACCCGTGTGATCATCCTATGGACCGCCACCCAGGCTCAAAGGGATCATGAGATTATTCATGCTAGAAACTTCCGTGTGCAGCCACAAGCTATTATGGGCTCTAGCATAGTTGAGTAGGTTACATGACCTCTTGAAGAGGTGGGCTAGCAGATGTAGGGGAAAGTAGGTGTAACTGTCCACCCGGAGTAAAGAGTAGTGTTTCTGAAAGACTATGTCTCGGTCATCCGTTTCTCAAACACCTTGTAGTGCGAGAAATCAAGCAGAGGCGATCGAGTCTTGTGGGGAAAAGTGCGCAAACCTCTGCAGAGTGTACAATCTAATCATGGTTAGCCGTGTCCCCGGTTATGGACAATCTTGAGTATCTAGTTCTTGGATTATCATGTGAATCTCATCATCATGTTACTTAATTTAATTTGATTGGGTTAATCACGTTCTTAATTGGGATTGAGTTGGAGGTACCTTCTCAATGTTTAACAACCACCATGATAGTTAAATAAAATTTATTCCTTTGTGGTAGGGAAAAATTGGCTTTTCGCAAAACTGTAACCATAGAGCTTTCCACCAGCCAAATCTGCATGTAGTGATAGCATTATTCTGTTCATTACTCTCTATGTGTTACTTTGCCAGCATATTCCATGTGCTGACCCATTTTCGGGTTCAACGTATCATGTTGCAGACTTTTCAGACGACGAGTAAGGAGCCTTAGGTCGTGGTCTTATACTCAGTGATGCCGTTGGAGTTGATGGACTCACTTTATCTTCCAAGCCTTCCGCTGTTATCGTATTTAGATGGCCTTAAGCCATATTTATTTGTATTGAGTTCTCTTGAACTATTCGATGTAATAAGTGTGTGATTGCTACTCTGTTATAAATCCTTCAAAGTACTGTGCGTGTCAGCATTACCGATGTAGGGATGACACTGATGCAGAGAGACTAGACTGTTTGAGGTCTGGTCGCTACACATCCCTAGACCTTGCCATTTCCATCTTGGACCAACCCCAATAATCTTTTCCGTGAGAATATTCCTTTTTCTGTTGAAGGAATAACTCAATTTGCCCAAGGTTGTGAAGCAACCTATATTTCCATCACTCCTAAAATTCCCAAATAATTCTCATAAATTGTTTGGGTCATATCTTCCTCAAATATGGCAAAATATTTTACTTGCCATGTTTTTCATCATGCTCAAATAATTCATTCCCTATGATGTCCTAAATAGCACATTGTGAAGCAAGTGCTATTTATCTTTGCCCAACTGACTCCAAACTTCTTGGACATCTTTTCATGTCCATATCATTGCCACATGCCAAAATTCAACTTCATTTGCCTAGTGATTATTTATCAATGATTTTCCAAAGTTTCTGTCCAGAAAGAAACTTTGTGAAGGAGGTACAAGCTAGGCATATCCAAATGACTTGAAATTTATGCATGACCTCAATATCATCATATCATAGCCCTCCACCAAATTTGAGCTCATGTCATGCCTCCCCGTGAGCTCATCTTCAATTGTTTGATTATGTCCAAATTTTCAGTTTGTGAAGCAAGTATATGTTATATTGCTTCAATTAAGCTAAAAACTTTCCTGGACCTTCTCCTACCCATATAACCTATCTCCACCAAATTTGGGCATAATTTGCCAATGCCATTTTCCCTTAGGACTTTTTGCAAGTTTCTGTCCAGTGGGAATATTTGTGAAGCAAGTACCATTTTGGTTTATCCAATTGGTATGAAACTTTTACAGCATCTTCATGTGACCAAATAACCCTTCCATGCCAAATTTCAGCCCAAGTGGATGCACTATGTGAGTGCTATTTCTATGTCTACATTTCTGGACAGTGTGGCACTTTCTACAGCAACTACTAGCTAAACCCCTCCCCTTGAGCTAAAACCCTGCCATATTACTCACCTTAGTGAGTGATCAACCCCAGTCTAACCTCAGTCTAACCCTCCCGACCAATCTTCAGCAGAAGGCATCAAACACCTTGTTGTTCAGCTAGTTTGGAGCCTTCTATTTTTCTCTTCTTTGCCCCTGGACCGTGTTGTTGCTTCCTTTGGACTAATGGTAGTAGGGTCCTTCCACCAGACATGATTTGGCCGATCGCTGTGCCCCGCGCACGCCAGCTCAGGCGGTGACCACGGGTCATGCCGGCCAAACGCGCGCTCTGGCGCCTCTATCTTCTTCTCCCTCTCTGTGCACTCGTCCCGTCATCGCCTGACCGTGTCTAGCGTGTTCCCCGCGTCGTCGCCGTCTCTCTGGAGCTCTTGCCCCCTCCGTCTTCTACTCCGGTGAGTCATCCCCATCGCCGCACAGTTCTTGCCCGTGACCGCGTTGTCTTCCTCGGCCGTGTCTTCTTCCTCCTCTTGTCCCTGAGCGTTGCCTCGTCTCCGTGACCTCAGCGCCTCGTCCGTTCCCTCCCGCGTCGCCTTCCCGCGCCCTCCCCGTGATCGCTGAGCCTCGCCAGAGTTCAACCAGACGCGAGTGGCGGCACCCGAGCCAACCGCCTCGCCCTTCATATATAAAGATCACCCGAGCACCTCATCAGCCTCATCTCACTCCCCCAGTCCTCCCCGACCCATCCATCCCTCTCCAGGAGATCCCTGCTAGCCCTCCGTCCGCTGTGGCCGCCGCGGGCCTCAGCTCAAATTCAAGCTCTGTGGCGTGCCCCGCCCCATCTAGCCATCACCATAGGACTTCACCACCCCTTCCGAACCACTCCGGTGCCTCGCCCCCTTCTCTCCCCCATCGCGGTGCCGTGCCCGATCCCAGCTGAAGCTCCCCTCCGCCGCGGCTGACGCCCCGCTCCTTCCTGTGGTCTCCGGCGTCCGTGGCATGGCCCATCCGACATGGCTCTGTCTCCTGAACACGCCGGTGATCTGAGCGCCGCGGATGGTGGCCCGTAGCACCGGTAGTCATCGCCGGAGCGCTCGGCCTCGGGCCTCCTCTGCGCGGCGTCGGGAGGAAAGGAGGAAGAAGGAGGGAGGAGAGAGAGAGGTGCGGGGGCCCCACCAATCAGCCACACAGGAGCCAGCCCCTCGTTGACTCCGCCCGGTGGCGTGGATAAGTGGTTGACCCCGCCGCCCAAGGACTTGTTTGCGATATTTCTTTTTGCATATTAGTCCCTGAATTTCAAACCCTCATATCTTTTTGTTCGTAACTCTGATCGAGGTGATTCCAACTCCTATTTCTTCATCTCGTCGAGCCCGTTCTGTTGGTGTCATTTTCACTATGGTTTGACGTACTGGAAATGACCTTATTTCCCTTGCCCCTAATCAGCCCCCTTCGAGAGAGAAACCTATCCGGCGTTTCGTTCCGCGATCGTTCTGCACTCCTCCCCGGTGCCTTTTTCATCCCCAGGCAAGCCACAACCACCATTTGCCTGATAGCCATGCAGTAGCACTGGTTTTCAACTTGAATCTTTAATAATCTGTCTATTTATTTTACTAATGTTATCGTTATTTCGGTTATGCTTATGGATCGGTGTTCACCGGTATGCTTTGCTTTCTTGCACCTGATTATCATGTTCTACTTGTTAGTATTAGTTTCATATTGTTCATGCTTGCTAGTAGTACATGTTGGTGTTGGTCCTGATCTTCGGTACGTGACTATTGCCGGTTACCCAGTACCGTTGTTACGGATGTTTCTTTGCTGGTTAGTTGGTTAAGTGATTACTCGACAATATTATTGTTATATTCTTGCATGATATTCATGTTGATGCTAGTGGTCATGCTATGCTTATGCTAGAACTATGCTTGTGTTAATCATGCCCATCATTATGCCATGCTCAGTTGAATATGGTTCATTGTTGTTATGCTCGATGATTATGTTGCACCTCCATGTTTATTATTGATTTCATGCTCATGCATTGTAGTTGCATCATGTTATTTTAATATGGCTCAGCTTATTACATTCAAGTTTAACCAGACTTAAATAAACTTGAACAACTGTTGGCTGAGTCATGGTGCCACCATATCGAGCTGACCAGTGCAGCCACATTTGCCTTTTATGGGAAGTTCCTAACTGGGTCTATTGTCATGCCTCTTGTCGGTGCCTCCAACGAGGGAAGGTTATGCGCGGGCACTACCCTGATCAGGTAGGACGGCATAAGCCTTGTGTGGCCGTTAGTGTGATTGGTATACCAATGTCCCCGTTAGGGACCGTTTTTGTTTTGCCACGACGGTGGTCGTTGCTGCCTTTGGTAGGCACGGTGCCACCCATGACTTAGCCCAAAGGGGAGTTGGTCGGAGTGGCCGGGAGATTGTCATGGCAGTAGATAGGGTTTGTCGGAACACCGTTGGTCCACTGATAACCAAAAGTATAGGGGGTCAATTGTAGCCTCTTTCGATAAGTAAGAGTGTCGAACCCAACGAGGAGCTAAAGGTAGAACAAAAATTCCCTCAAGTTCTATCGACCACCGATACAACTCTACGCACGCTTGTCGCTCGCTTTACCTAGAACAAGTATAAAACTAGAAGTACTTTGTAGGTGTAACAGGATAGGTTTGCAAGAATATAAAGAGCACGTAAATAAAAACTATGGGCTGTTTAGGTAAAGAAGCAATAAAGTTAGTATAGCAAGTGTGGAAAAGTGGTGGTAGGAGTTGTGAAATTGTCCCTAAGCAATTGACTACGTTTCTAGACTGATAGCAAGTTTTATGTGGGAGAGGCCACTGCTAGCATGTCATCCCTGACTTGGAATTCTATGCACTTATGATTGGAACTATTAGCAAGATCCGCAACTACTAACGTTCATTAAGGTAAAACCCAACCATAGCATTAAGATATATTGGTCCCCCTTCAATCCCGTATGCATCAATTTCTATGCTAGGTTGAAGCTTCTGTCACTCTTGCCCTCCAATACATAGTCCTATCAACATACAACTAACCCTATGGTGTGATCCACGCGCGTGCTCATAAGATGGGCACCAAGGGACAGCAACATAACCACAAGCAAATTAAACCAATCATAGCAATTCACCAATTATCGATAGGACAACAAAAATCTACTCAGACATCATAGGATGGCAACACATCATTGGATAATAATATGAAGCATAAAGCACCATGTTCAAGTACAGGGTACAACGGGTTGCGGGAGAGTGGACCGCTGTAGATAGATGGGGGAAGGTGATGAAGATGTTGGTGAAGATGACGGAGGTGTTGGTGTAGATCACCGTCGCACGATGATGGCCCCGGCGGTGTTCCGGCGCCACTGGGAGAGAGGGGGAGAGAGCCCCCGTTCTTCTTCTTCTTCTTCCTTGACCTTCTCCCTAGATGGGAGAAGGGTTTCCCCTTTGGTCCTTGGCTTCCATGGCATGGGAGGGGAGAGAGCCCCTCCGAGATTGGATTGTCTCTCTGTTTCCTTCTGTTTTTGCATTTTAGATTCTGGCCTTTCACCGTTTCTTATATTCCCGGAGATCTGTAACTCCGATTGGGCTGAAATATAACACGATTTGTATCCGGATATTGGCTTTCTTGCGGTGAAAGAAGGGCACCAACCGCCTTACAGGGTGGCCATGAGGGTCAGGGGCGCGCCCACCCCCTGGGGGGCGCCCCTCTGCCTCGTGGCCCCCTTGGGCATCATCTCGCGTTGATTCTTCTTCCCAAAAATCACATATATTCCAAAAAAATCTCCGTAAGTTTTTATCCCGTTTGGACTCCGTTTCATATGGATTTTCTGCAAAACAAAAAACATGGAACAAACATGAACTGGCACTGGGCACTGGATCAATATGTTAGTCCCAAAAATAGTATAAAAAGTTGCCGAAAGTATATGAAAGTTGTATAATATTGGCATGGAACAATAAAAAATTATAGATACGATGGATACGTACCAGCATCCCCAAGCTTAATTCCAGCTCGTCCTTGAGTAGGTAAATGATAAAAAAGATAATTTTTGATGTGGAATGCTACCTAGCATAATCTAGATCATGTAATCTAATCATGGCATGAATATTAAGACACGAGTGATTCAAAGCAATAGTCTATCATTTGACATAAAAGAATTTAATACTCGGGCATCCCAACAAACAATCATGTCTTTCAAAATATCAATGCTAAAGAACGTTATCCCTACAAAATCATATAGTCTTTTATGCTCCCTTTTCATAACACAAGGTACCCCTCATGCCCATCCCGGTGTCAGCCAAGCAATTGTTTTCATACTTCACTTTTTCGAACCTTTTCAACTCTTCACGCAATACATTAGCGTGAGCCAGGGACATGGCACTATGGGTGGAATAGAAGGTGGTGATAGACAAAACTAGGGAGAAAGTCTCACATCGACTAGGCAAATTAACGGACTATGGAGATGTCCATCAATTGATATCAATGTGAGTGAGTAGGGATTGCCATGTAACAGATGCACTAGAGCTATAAGTGTATACAAGCTCAAAGGAAAACTTGTGGGTGTGCATCAACTTGCATGCTCATGAAGACCTAGGGAAATTTGAGGAAGCCCATCGTTGGAATATACAAGCCAAGTTCTATAACGAAAAATTCCCACTAGTATATGAAAGTGATAATATAGGAGACTCTCTATATGAAGAACATGGTGCTACTCTGAAGCACAAGTGTGGTAAAAGGATAGTAACATTGCCCCTTCTCTCTTTTTCTCTCTCTTTTTTTGACGGGCTTCTTTGGCCCCCTTTTTTATTTAGGCTTCTATGGCCTCTCTCTTTTTTTCACATGGGGCAATGCTCTAATAATGATAATCATCACACTTTTATTTACTTACAACTCGATACTAGAACAAAAATATGACTCTATATGAATGCCTCCGGCGGTGTACCAGGATGTGCAATGATCTAGCATAGCAAAGATATCAAAAAACAGACAAGCCATGAAAGCATCATGCTAGCTATCTTACGATCATGCAAAGCAATATGACAATGAATGCTCAAGTCATGTATATGATGATGATGAAAGTTGCATGGCAATATATCTCGGAATGGCTATGGAAATGCCATAATAGGTAGGTATGGTGGCTGTTTTGAGGAAGATATAAGGAGGCTTATGTGTGATAGAGCGTATCGTATCACGGGGTTTGGATGCACGGGCGAAGTTTGCACCAACTCTCGAGGTGAGAAAGGGCAATGCACGGTACCAAAGAGGCTAGCAATGATGGAAGGGTGAGAGTGCGTATAATCCATGGACTCAACATTAGTCATAAAGAACTCACATACTTATTGCAAGAATTTATTAGCCATCGAAACAAAGTACTACATGCATGCTCCTAGGGGAAGGGTTGGTAGGAGTTAACCATCGCGCGATCCCGACCTCCACACAAAGGATGACAATCAAAAAATAAATCATGCTCCGACTTCGTTACATAACGGTTCACCATACGTGCATGCTTCGGGAATCACAAACCTCAGCACAAGTATTTCTACTAATCCACAATTACTCACTAGCACGATTCTAATATCACCACCATTATATCGCAAAACTATTGCAAGGAATCAAACATATCATATTCAGTGATCTACAAGTTTTATGTAGGATTTTATGACTAACCATGCGAATGACCAATTCCTGTCATCTCTCTAAATAGATATAAGTGAAGCAAGAGAGTTTAATTCTTTCTACAAAAGATATTCCCGTGCTCTAACAAATATAAGTGAAGCAAAAGAGCATTCTACAAATGGCGGTTTTCTATGTGAAGAGAAACAGGCAATCCAAACTTCAAATGATATAAGTGAAGCACATGAAGCATTCTATAAAGCCATACTCAAAAGATTTAAGTGAAGTGCAATGAGCATTCTATAAATCAACCATGGACTATCTCATACCAGCATGGTGCATAAAAGAAAAGTGTTAAACTAACTACAAAAGACGCTCCAAGATTTGCACATATCACATGAATGAAACAAAGACGAAAACATACCGATACTTGTTGAAGAAAGATGTGATGCCTTCCGGGGCATCCCCAAGCTTAGACGCTTGAGTCTCCTTGAATATTTACTTGGGGTGCCTTGGGCATCCCCAAGCTTGAGCTCCTGCCTCTCCTCCTTCTCCTCATATCAAGACCTCCTCGATCTTTGATCACTTCATCCACACAAAACTAAACAGAAAGCTCGGTAAGATCCGTTAGTATAATAAAGCAAATCACTACTATAAGTACTATTGCAAACCAATTCATATTTTGTTTTTGCATTGTAGCTACTGTAATATAATTTTTCCATGGCTTATACCACTGATAGGATCGATAGTTTCATCAAAACAAGCAACATAATGCATCAAAAACAGAATATGCCTTAAACAGGACAGTCTGTAGTAATTTGAACACTACCATACTTCTGGTCCTCCAAAAATGCTGAAAAATTAGGAAAACGTAAACAATTTGTATGGAAAGACTGTGCAAAAAGTTTCAGAAACGTTTGTCATTCCAGTAAAAAATGAAAATTCACGCGCTACAGCCAAAGCTTCTGTTTCTGCACCGCACAAACCAACAAGCAATCTAATCATCCTAAAGGCAAATCTTGGCACATTATTTTTATAATACAGTGGAATTGTATAAGGGGATAATTATTTTTGTTGAAAAGTTTCTGTAATTAAGATTCACAAAGTTTTCGTGAGCATGAACAAAGTTCAAGAAGCTCCCCCACTTCAACAATGCTTATCTCTCTCACTTTCACTTTCCTTTTTGAAAAGTTTTGGGTTCCCCTCTTTATTTTTTTGTTTTAAAACTTTATAAAAGCACTCAACAGAAATAAATGACTCTCTAAAACTTCCGGGTTGTCTCCCTGGCAGTGCTTTCTTTAAAGCCATTAAGCTAGGCATAAAGTGCTCAAGTAATGGATCCACCCGGATCCCAAGGTATATCAAAGCAAATTTTAATTAAAAATGATTTGGCATTTAGTAGTGAGCACAAAGCAACATATATCAAGCAATGACGATGCCTAACTCTCTTCCTATGCATCGGCATGTCATACAAGAACAATTCATGCACATCAAGTAAAGGCCAATGCATAGCATAAGAAGTTTCTTGCAATTTTATCGTGTTGGAAACATAAAGAGGCGGAGATGTAGTTCCTCTCTCATAATAATTGCAAGTAGGAGCAGCAAGCACATGCATATTATATCTATCAAAATCATCATGTGTAGTAGTAAAACGCAACCCATCAATATAATCCTTAGTAAGGGCAAACTTCTCCGATATTGTGTAGTCGGGAGAATTCAAAAAGATAATAGGACTATCATGTGTGGGTGCAATAGCAACAATTTCATGTTTAACATAAGGAACTATAGCAAGTTCATCTCCATAAGCATAATTCATATTGGCATTGGCCACAAGCATAGCAAGCATCATCGAAAAGGGATATTTCAAAAGAATCAACGGGATCATAACAATCATCATAGCATTCATCCTTCGGTAAATTCGAAGGGAAATTAAACAATGTATGGGATAAAGAGTTACTCTCATTAGATGGTGGGAACGGGTGATCAATCCGCTCTTCCTCCTTTTGTTCTTCACTCTCCTCCTCATCTTTTTCATCCAGTGAGCTCACAATGTCATTAGTTTCTTCTTCCATAGAGTCCTGCAAAATATTACTCTCTTCTTGGATAGCGGAGGAGTCCTCAATATATGGTTTAATATAAGGATTAGAAGCATAATTATCATAGCAATTTTTAAGTATGGCCAAATTTTCAGATTTGTAGAGAGTAGTATCACACTCTTCAATAAAAGAAGCAATTTTACAAGTACCCCTAAAAGCAACAAATTCTTCAATTTGTTGAACATCATAGTAATCATAAACACCCTTAGTATACGAAGATACGATTCCATTATCACTAAACTCACATTGGTAAGGAAGGTGTTTCTTAGCGTCTTTAGAACAATGTCGGGTGGTAGGTGCGACATATGCCAACGGGTGGCTTATCATTGTGGGAGCCAGTAAGACATCGCTGGTGCATAGAAACGGGATAAGGCGAAGACACGCACGCCGGCGGATCTTACCCAGGTTCGGGGCTCTCCGTGGAGATAACACCCCTAGTCCTGCTCTGCGGGGTCTCCGCATGATCACTAGATCAATACAAGTAGCTACAAGTGCTCCTTGAGCTGTTTGGCTAGGGGAAGAAGAAGGGCAAGGCTAGCTCTCCTTTTCTCTCTATGTGGTGTGTGAAACTATGTGAGCTCAACCCTTTGCATGGGTGTCCCGGGGGGTTTATATAGGCTTACCCCCCAGGGGTACAATGGTAATCCGGCTGGGCGCGGGTCCCAGCCGTCAGTGTCTGTGCTTGTCGGCGGCTGGTTATTGTTGCCTCGCCCCTGATGACGAGGGCTTTGTCGAGGTAAGCGTGGCTACAGTGCCGCCGCCTTGCGGGCTCTCACTGTAGCCTCACCTCGTCTTGTCTCCTTAATGATGCACATGTTTCGAGGGCGGGAGGTAGCCGGCTATTGGGAGCCGGCTACGCCCCAGGCCGACTAGGGGAGGCCTGGCCGCCTTCGAGCGTCTCTCTGGCTAAAGGGGCCCGCCACCCGCGGGCCGTACTGGCGCCTGTCATGGGTGACATCGAGGTCAACATGGCTACAGTGCCGTGCCAGACGGGGGATGGCTGACCCGTATGGCGCCCTATGGCCATGCATGTTCTGGGATTTGGGGGTAGTGGGCTGTACTGCGGCCATGCCCCGTCTTATCACCGTTATGTGGGTGCAGCCCTGGTGGGTGCAGTCTTGGCCGGCTTCGGGGAGTCGGCTCTCTTCATGGCCGGCTTCTGGGAGTCGGTCCTCTTGGGGCCGGCTTCCTAGAGTCGGCCATCTCATAGCTTTCTTCGGGAAGGTTTTTGAGGCCGGGTCGCCTTCTGGTAGTCGGCCCTGGGGATAGCCGGCCGGAGGAAGGCGGCCCCATGCTCTGGATGCTTGAAGGCTCGATTGGCCTGATAATTTTTCGAAGAGCCAGGGGGAGTCGGTTAGGCTACCCGTGGCCATTTACTCCGACAGTAGTCCCCGAAGCTGGTTGGGCTTCGAGGCTGAGAGGAGGTCGAGAAGCTCGGTCAGCTTCTTATCTTGACGAGCCAGCAGCTGGGAGCCGGCTTCGGTTGGGCGCGCCGTCTTGGCAAAATTTCTAAAGTCTGAAGGCGGGAGTCAGTTGGTGCGCGCGCCGGGCTGCAGGCCGGCCGCTCGCCGCCCGCGAACCACGTGGCATCCTCCGACTGAAAAAAGCCTGCCAACCCACGCGCGCAACAGGACGTCACCGCAGGCCGGGGGCCCACCACTCCTACGCGTAGGCCCAGGCGCGGATTCTCTGTGGCCCAAAGCTGGCCGCACGCCTTCCGGTGGCGGTTTCTGCACGCCGTTAGGGCGCAATAATCGTGGGACGTGGGGGAGTGGGCTCAGTTAATCCCATGTTCCCCCCACGCCTCGCCTCCTTGGCTTCGCCGCACGAGGCTGTAAGTAGTGGGAGGAGGGGAAGCGGCAGACGCTCGCACGCTCCTCCTCTCTCTGCCATCTTCTTCCTCCTCCTTTCCATCACAGCAGCATATCACCGCCGCACCGTCCTGCCAATATTCGCACCACCCCACGGCTTTGCCGCCGCAGGGCCGTGCTTCCTCCGCCGCCGCATCCTTTCTCGCCAGCTTCTCGCCACCATGCAGTACGGCGGAGACAGGGACGGCTCCAACGTCCATATGGACCACATCGACTTCCTCCGCAAGACGCGGCGGTTGCCCGGCAAGGACCAGGTGCGGGTCCGTCTCGCGCCGAGAAGGAGATCACGCCGGCGCCGGAGGAAGGCGAGCGGGTAATCTTTCGCTCGCACTTCCTGCGGGGCCTCGGTCTGCCCGCAAGCGCCTTCTTACGCCCCTTCCTCGAGTTTTATCAACTCCAGCCGCACCACCTCACTCCGAACACGGTGGTGCTGCTGTCCGCCTTCGTCACTCTGTGCGAGGGCTTTCTTGGCGTTCTCCCCCCTCGAGCTCTGGGGGGAATTCTTCCAAACCAAGCTCGGACCCGCATGCAGGGCGTGCTGGCTCAGAGCGGCGCCTTCATCGCAATGCGGAGGCCGGCAGCCGACAACCCCTTCCCCGTCATCACGCTGATCCAGTTGGTGAAGCGCAGGAAGAAGTCGTACTTCTACGTGAATAACGTCGCCCCGCAAGGCGACTACGTCAACTTGCTGGCTTACGTAGCCGGCCCGCCGGCTGGGAGGCGGCCCCAGTGGTCCTATCGGGCCGTGACGCTGTCGCCGGCTGGAGCCGCGGCCGTCGCCCGACTCTGGGTAATGATCCAGTTGGAGGGCCTTACTGGGTCCGACCTGCTGGCCGCCTTCGTCGCACGCCGGGTGCTTCCACTTCAAAGCCGCCCTCATCTGATCTGTCAGATGAGCGGCCAACTCGATCCGAGTCGGATGTGCACGAAGGATATGCCTCATGACGAGGTGGCTCATATGGTGAATTATCTTGCGAACTGCAAGCTCTCCGCAGAGTGGCGGTTTGGCAAGGAGCCGTACTCCCGTGCTCATCCCCCGCCTACGGTATGCTTTCTTTATCCTTTCTTCTCTTAGTCACCAAGTTTTTCTTGGCCGACTCTGACCAGTCGGCACGTCTTGGCAGAGCCCTCTCCTTCGACCTGCGGCCGGGTCGGGGGCGGATCGCCGATTTCTCCCCGACCGGGCAGAGCATGACTTGGAGGACCCTGACTTCGGGGTGGCCGCCATGGACGACAACACCGAGGCAGGAGGCGGCGAAGCGGGCGGCAAAGCAGGCGGCTCCGGGCTTGGAGCCAGCTTCGACGGCTGGCCAGATGACGATGAGGAAGAAATCGTCCCACGCCGCCAGCCGGCGTCCGGCCATGGCGTGGGTTCCTCCGCCGCGCCGCCTGCTCGGGGCGGCGCGCAGAAGCGCCGGGCCGCGTCGGGCTTGTTTGGCAGTCGGCCGAAGAAGCCCAAGGGCGGGGCGGCGGCGACCAGACGGGATGAGGCGGCCGCGAAGGTGGCCCGCTTCCGCAAGGTGGTGAAGCAGCCGCAAATGGTTTCGGCGTATGTGTAGACTCTCTTGCATACTATTTCTTCTTTTCTTGTCGATTTCTGAATCCTTGCCTTGTCTCAAAAATCAGGGCTCCGCTTTCTCTTGAGCGGGTTGCTGCCGCCTCCGTGGTTGGATCGCCGGGAGGATCCGGGAGCACCCGCCGTGTGGACCCCCGCGCTGAGCTTCAAGCGGCGATGGAGCGAAATGCGCGGGAGGAGCGGGAGGCGGAAGAGTTGAGGGCGGCTGCCGCCAAGGCGGCACGGGAGGAGGCGGAGGAGTCAGCGAAGGCACGTGCCGACGCGGCGGCCAAGGCCCAGGCGGAGGCCGCAGGCGCAACGACAGCGGAGGGGGCCTTGCTTGTCACCCCCCTGCGTGTTGCGGCACCCGAGATCCCGGAGCCCCCGCCAGAGGAAACCGGCGGCGACCTGCCGGTGTTGGAGAGGGAGGACGACGTCGTCGTCTAGGAGAGGGAGGCGGCACCGCCCTCGCCGACTGGGGTGGCCCAAGGCAGCCGGCCTAACGCGCCGCCTGCGCAATCGGCTGGGGGCGAGACGGCTGCGAGGACGGACCCGGTGGTCCAGTCGCCATCGCGCGGGGAAGGCAACTTCGGCTCCGGACCCGCAGAAGGCCGCGGGCTCCAGCTCGTCGGCCCAGGACATGGAGACGGCCAGCGCCAGCTCGGGGTGGACGCCGGGTGGTGGGACGGCCGTGGTGAATGTGACGGCGCAAGAAGTCCGGAACCGGCTTCAGTCCTAGGCCACAGTGCTGAGGCAATATAATGACGAGTTCCTCGCGACACGGGCGGCAATTCGGGTAAGTCTTCCCGTTATTGCTTCTTGATCTTGGTTTCTTCCGTGGGGGCGCGTCAGCGCACCCACTGGGTGTAGTCCCTGAGTTCCGAGTCGGCTGCTGAGCAGGCGGCTTGGAACTTCTTAGTGGGCTTTGTTTGCTATCTTGTTCTCATTTGCTTCTCTGTCTGACTTGCAGGACTACCACAACCTCCGTGCGGCTGCCTTCAACTCGCAGGCTCGGGAGCTGACCCAGAAGAATGCTGATCTATCTGAGAGCCGGGGTAAGTGCTTCATCTTTTATCTCACATGGGGGCGCGTCAGCGCATCCACTGGGTGTAGTCCCCGAGATTTGGGCCGACTGCTGAGCAGTCGACTCGGATCTTTCTTGACGACTTCTTTCTTATTGCTCTTTTCTTCTCTGCCATATCTGCAGTGGCCAACGCCAAACTGAGGGAGCAGCTGGGTGGGACTCAGGCCGCCCTTCGTGCTAAGGAAGCCGAGTTCGACGCCTTGCCTCAGGAGCGTGACCGCCTGGTCAAGAAGCTGGCCGGCCAGGAGGAGAGCCACAAGGCGGCCCTGAAGGCGGTGCAGGACAGCGAGGCCGCCCTCCAAGCCGAATATGAGACCGAGGCGGCGAGCTGGGATGAGGCGAGGCAGTCGTTGATCAACGGCTATGGCCAGATCGAAGACTTGGTTGACGGTAGGCCGCCCTCTTCTTCGTTCCTTGCTTGCCGCTTGCCGTTTGGTTTACTCTCTAACTTGGTATTTTTCTCTACTTTCTCTTTCTTTCTTGTGCAGAGTACTTCCCTGGCTACTCTACTGCCGCCAACCAGGTCGTCGAGGCCCACCGCGAGGCGCAAAGGCAGGCTCGCGCCGAGATCGCGCCGAATGCTCGCCGGTCGCTTGAGGAACAGCTCCTGGCGATTCAAGCCCGCCACCAGCCGGCTCACCGCATGCTCCGCCGGCTTCAGCGTGTTGGGGCGCAGGTGCTGGCCGCTCTCTGGCCCGGCGAGGTGATTCCCCGCACCCCCAGTCAGACTGCCGACTGGCTGGAGGTAGCGGCCGGCTGCTTCGAGGCCTAGAAGGCTTCTGCGGCTCGGTCAGGCGCCAGGCGGGCGCTAGAGTTCGTCAAGGCCTGGTATCCTGAGCTGAGTTTGGACCAGCTGGCCACCTGGCGGCAGGAGGCCGACACGGAGCTGGAGCCGGTGCGGCCGGCTATCATCCAGCGTGCCTCGGCGATCGCCGACTACACCGACACCAGTGCCTTTGCTCCTGAGGTGGATGACAACGGCGTTGCCCAGCCGGAGGAGTGGTTCGGGCTGAACCCGGCTGATGGCGAGGACTCGGCGGAGGAGATCGACTCCAGCGACGAGGGCGAGGAGGAGGAGGAGGGTGAAGTGTAACGCCCCGAGACCGACGCTTCAGATGACTTCCTTTTTTTCGTGATCACCGCGTGTTTCTTTTGGTGCTTGCTCTTTTATTTTTGCATTGCATCATGTCATCATGCCATCATGTCATTAATTTTTAAAACTCAACCAAGTAAACTGCATGGATCTTCGATCTATTTAAATCGAGGGAAGGGTGACTTCTCTTTAGAACATATCCTCCCAATATTAGGAAGCTATATTAAAAATATTCCATTAACTTTGGAATCACCATAACACACTTGCAATTTAATTATCATGCCTTTTGCTTCATGTTTGTTCTCCAAACTTTTGCCATAAATTCTTATCTCTTTTATCGAAGCTCCGCCTAAATCCGAACATTTTTGGACCTTCCCAACCCTCACTTCCCTTAAATCATTTGAATTTACATCGTCCAATCAGGCCACTTCTATTTTTCCTGGATCAAGCACATTTTTGTGATTCCGGGAAAATAATCCCCATGCGCAAATTCTTTCCCTAACCCTATCTTTCTTTTTCTTCTCTCTAGTTCTTTTCTGCTAAAAGAAATTAGAGAGAGAGGGAGAAGAGAGAGACCCCAGCCGGCCCAGCTGGGCCTCCCTACAGTAGTCGGCCCAGGCCACCGCGGCTTCCCGCAGCCCACCACTCAGGCAGGCCCATTTGCCTCACAAAGCCCAGCCACTACTCTGTTAACCCTAGCCCGTCTAACCTCCTAGCGCCGCCAGGGAGACCCATCGCTCGATCCTCACCCTCTCCCTCTCGTCCTCCCAGCGCCGCCACACACACGCACACACGCATCGCACCAGCGATCCGCCTCCTGCCGCCGGCAACCAGCGCGAAGTCCGTCGTCGGCCGCCCTCTATCTTCTTCCTTCGTCTTCGCACGCGCCTCGTGCGCCTCCTCCCGTCTCGAGCTCGTGCTCGACCGAGCTGCTCCCATGGCGATGCCGCCAGGCTCCGGCCACCCTCGAGCGTCGCCCCGCGCCGCAGCCGTTGTCATCTTCAAGCTCGTCGCGCCTTCGCCTCCGCGCCACTCGCCGGAGCCCCCGCAAGCCGTCCCCGTCGCCGAGTCCCCCGCCGGTCGCCTCTGCCTCGACCCCGCGTCCTCGCCTCCGGCGGCCGTCACCGCTCCGTGCACACCGCTGCCCCGAGCTGCTTCGCCTCCCTCCTCCGACAAGCGCCGCGCCTCCTGCCTCTCCGCGACCCCGCTGCAGCTCCCTCTCCAGACCGTCGCCTCCGCGCCTTCTTGCCTCCTCCGCGCCCATCTCCTGTTGCATCTCTGTCGGCCTCATCGCTGTGCTATGGAGCTCCTGCCTGAGCCGTCCCCTTCGGCCAACTCTGTTGCTGCTGCCACTTCTTTGATCTTCCCTGGTACAGCTCGTTTCCAACAAACGGCAGCCCGATGGTTACCTCCACGCCAAGTACCACGACCCGCAAGACAGAGGACGACAAGCACCCCCTTCGAGCTGTCAAGACCGCAAGCGCCAAGTACCACGACGGCCCTCGAAGAGTTCGGATTCGACAAGTCCGATGATGCTCTTGTACAACTAGGTTGCCGAGACCGGGACCGGCAAGACCGACTACACGGAAACGCCAAGTACCCCTACGCGCGAAGACGCCAAGACCGTTTCGGGATTCACCAAGTACCGCTACCGTTGAGTCGAATATCTACGAAAACGTGTACCACTACCGTCGCCAAGTTCGACTACCGCACGGTTACGTCAAGTTCATCTACGAAACGTGTACACCTACTTCCTTCGACACGAACGCGTTCCGCCCCGAATGCACGCTTCGAAGGTATAACCCCGAGAACGGCGCCCGTGAACGAAAGCATGTGTTGTTTGAGTTGCTTGCGTTTGCACCGTGCCCGACTTGTTCGTCGCACGCTGTCACTCATTTCCTTACCATGCCGCCGTACCGTGGGAACCCGGTAACCGGGAGCACCCCACCATTCTCTTGCGTGTTTCACACATCCGCACAATTCTCCTTGCGCCGGTATCTCCGTGAGCTACCGGAACCGATATGTTGCCGTGGCACCATTTTCGGATTCGTTGCCGTGGCACCCTTTTTCGTTCCACCACGGTAACAAATGCTTCATAACATGCTCGTGTCCACGTTTTATAAAATTGCATATAACTTGCATTGTCATCCGCATCATGATAACAACATTTAAAATGTCTAAATTGATGTTTGCATTAAAAATTGCTAATCGACATATGGGGATTTTCCGGCATTGTCGTTTGTTATTTCCGGCCTCATTTAAACTTGCCTAGATAGGTTGTTTAATTATGCTTCACCTCTTGCCATGGCTAATAACATTTAATATTGTTGGGTACATAAATGAGAGAGAACTAAATAATTAAATGTGGTGTTTCGTCAATATGCAACTCGTTGCATATTGAGCTCCACTTAATTTGTAGTGTTGTTTGTTGCACTTTGCCATGCCATGCCTCTTTAAACCGGACATGCATCATATTTGTTTTTGCATCATGCCATGTGTATGTGGTGGTTGTTTACTATGTTGTTTGTTTCTTTCCGGGTTGCTTCTCTCGTTAGCTTCGGTTTCTTTCCGGAGTTGTGAGGATTCGTTCGACTACATCCGTTTGTCTTCTTCATGGACTCGTTCTTCTTCCTTGCGGGATCTCAGGCAAGATGACCACCCCTCGAAATCACTTCTATCTTTGCTTTGGTAGTTGCTTGTTCTATTGCCATGCCGTGCTACCTACCACTTGCTTTTCAAGCCTCCCAAGTTGCCATGAACCTCTAACCTTTGTCACCTTCCTAGCAAACCGTTGTTTGGCTATGTTACCGCTTTTGCTCAGCCCCTCTTATAGTGTTGCTAGTTGCAGGTGAAGATGAAGATTGCTCCATGTTGGATTATGTTTATGTTGGGATATCACAATAGCTCTTATTTAACTAATGCATCTATATACTTGGTAAAGGGTGGAAGGCTCGGCCTTATGCCTGGTGTTTTGTTCCACTCTTGCCGCCCTAGTTTCCGTCATACCGGTGTTATGTTCCTTGATTTTGCGTTCCTTACGCGGTTGGGTGATTTATGGGACCCCCTTGACAGTTCGCTTTGAATAAAACTCCTCCAGCAAGGCCCAACCTTGGTTTTACCATTTTCTACCACCTATCCCCTTTTCCCTTGGGTTCTGCAGACTCAAGGGTCATCTTATTTTAACCCCCCCGGGCCAGTGCTCCTTCGAGTGTTGGTCCAAACCGAGCAGCCTGCGGGGCCACCTCGGGGAAACTTGAGGTCTGGTTTTACTCGTAGCTTGACTTATCCGGTGTGCCCTGAGAACGAGATATGTGCAGTTCCTATCGGGATTTGTCGGCACATTCGGGCGGCTTTGCTGGTCTTGTTTTACCATTGTCGAAATGTCTTGTAAACCGGGATTCCAAGACTGATCGGGTCTTCCTGGGAGAAGGTTTATCCTTCGTTGACCGTGAGAGCTTATGATGGGCTAAGTTGGGACACCCCTGCAGGGTATTATCTTTCGAAAGCCGTGCCCGCGCTTATGTGGCAGATGGGAATTTGTTAATATCCGGTTGTAGAGAATTTGACACTTGACCTTAATTAAAACGCATCAACCGCATGTGTAGCCGTGATGGTCTCTTCTCGGCGGAGTTCGGGAGGTGAACACGGTTTCTGGGTTATGTTTGACGTAAGTAGGGGTTCAGGATCACTTCTTGATCATTGCTAGATCACGACCGTTCCGTTGCTTCTCTTCTCGCTCTTATTTGCGTATGTTAGCCACCATATATGCTTAGTGCTTGCTGCAGCTCCACCTCACTACACCATCCTTTCCTATAAGCTTAAATAGTCTTGATCTCGCGGGTGTGAGACTGTTGAGTCCTCGTGACTCACAGATACTTCCAAACAGTTGCAGGTGCCGATGAGACCAGTGCAGGTGACGCTACTGAGCTCAAGTGGGAGCTCGGTGAAGATCTTGTCCGTTGTGTTGTTTCTTTTCTTGTTGATCAGTAGTGGAGCCCAGTTGGGACGATCAGGGATCTAGCAGTTGGGTTGTCTTATTTTCTTTTGGTTCCGTAGTCGGACCTATGTGTGTATCTCTGAATGATGTATGTTTTATTATGTATTGTGTGAAGTGGCGATTGTAAGCCAACTCCTTATCCCATTCTTGTTCATTCCATGGGATTGTGTGAAGATGACCCTTCTTGCGACAAAACCACTATGCGGTTATGCCTCTAAGTCGTGCCTCGACACGTGGGAGATATAGCCGCATCGTGGACGTTACATGAAGACGCCGCGCCAGATGGTGGAGCAGCCGGCCAGCCTCAGCTTGACCGTGCCTCCAGCAACAAGGCGCGTGCGAGCGCACCGCCTGCAGGCGGCGATGATCAAGCCGAGACTCGCCAGCCGGCCACTCCTCCAGCCGGCGCTGCCATCTCCACTGACCAGCCCAGCTCCCCTGCTGCGCCCTTAGTCTAATCTGTCGCCTTTACTTTCCTGTTTTATTACTCCTTGAACAATATTTCGTTAAGTTTGCGCAGTTCCACCCACTTGGGGTGTATTCGAACTATATTTGACTGTCGGCCTGTTGAAGGCCTTACGTGTAAATATAATCATGCATGTGTTTGGCTTTCCATTGTTCTTGCTTTTCATCCTTTGGTTGTTTCCTTTGCCGCCCTCCCTTGGTTGCCGCCTTCCCAGCCGGACAGCTGCTCTGCAGTCTGTGGCTGGAGAAGTGCTTGGCCGGTTGGGAGGGCAAGTACTCTAGCTTTCTTGGATTTTAGCGAAGTGACTGGGAAGCCGGCCAGCCGGCTGTTTTTACAGCCGGTAGGCGTGGTTGGAGGCCGGCTTGTTTTATATAAGTTCGTTAGTCCTTAGCCGTTTTTCGTGTGGGCATCCTTTCCTGCCTTTGGCTCTTGCCAGTCGGACAGTCGGTTCTTCGAGCTGCGACTTATAACAAGAGAGGGCTCGGGTGCTTGCACACTACTTGTCTGACTTCAGGTAGAACTTTTAATATAACTCAAGGCGGCCAGTCCCCGGGCCGACTAGTCGAGCCCGGTGCCAGATAGAGAATCAAATGTAATAGTACATTCATGGGTATGACACTCGTCATTCATAGATAAAGGAGGGTAGTCCCCGAGTGCGCCTCGGGGGGGGGGCCGTTGTCTTGTACTTAATACAAAAAGGTAGCATGATACATACTGCTTTTAACTGTAAAATCTTCTCAGGAGATTGGCGTTCCATGGTCGCTCCGACTCCTTGCCGGAATCATCCCTCTTGCATGCTCTCGGCTTCTGTGCGTCGATCAGGTAGTAGGAGTCGTTGCCTAGGGCCTTGCTGATGACGAAAGGGCCTTCCCAAGGGGCCGAGAGCTTGTGCTGGCCGGCTGTTCGCTGGATCAGCCGGAGCACAAGATCGCCTTCTTGGAAGGATCTTGGCTTGACCTTCCTGTTGTGGTAACGGCGCAAACCCTGCTGGTAGATGGCGGACCGACTGAGTGCTAACAGCCGGCCTTCTTCCAGCAGGTCGACGCCATCTTCTCGCGCTTCCTTGGCCTCCGCCTCCGTGTACATGGTGACCCGAGGCGAGTCCAACTCGATGTCAGTTGGGATGACAGCCTCGGCACCATATACAAGGAAGAAAGGAGTGAAGCCGGTTGACTTGTTCGGGGTAGTACGTAGACTCCAGAGGACAGCCGGCAGCTCATCGAGCAAGCAGCCGGCCGAGCGCTCCAGTGGTACGACTAGTCGGGGCTTGATGCCGGAGAGGATGAGGCCGTTTGCTCGCTCGACCTGGCCGTTTGACTGCGGGTGGGCAACGGACGCTAAGTCCAGTCGGATGCCCTGTGTCGCGCAGAAACGTGCCAGTGCTCCCTTGGCAAAATTCGTGCCGTTGTCGGTGATGATGCTGTGTGGTACACCATACTGAGTAGTGATGTCTGCGATAAATGTCACAGCAGTCGGCCCGTTCAGCTTCTTGATTGGCTTTGCTTCGATCCACTTGGTGAATTTGTCCACGGCGACAAGCAGATGTGTCATGCCGCCGCGGGCTGTCTTGAATGGGCCCACCATGTCCAGCCCCCAAACGGCAAAGGGCCAGGTGAGGGGGATGGTCTTGAGTGCAGAAGCCGGCAGGTGTTGCTTGGAGCTGAAGACTTGGCATCCTTTGCAGCATTTGACTAACTCCTTGGCGTCTTCCAAAGCAGTCGGCCAGAAGAAACCATGGCGGAAAGCTTTGGCGACAAGTGATCTTGAGGCCGCGTGGTGGCCGCATTCGCCTTGGTGGATATCCTTGAGGATTGCTATGCCCTTCTCTGGCTCGACGTAGCGCTGGAAGACTCCAGTGACGCTATGCTTAACAAGTTCTCTGTTTATTATTGCGTATGCTCCGGCTCGGCGTTGCACTAGTCTTGCCGAGATCTCATCAGTCGGCAGCTCTCTGTTTACTAGGAAGTTGAGGATGGGCTGGGCCCATGATGGAGCTGTGACTTCTTCTATTGTTAGTACGGCCACTGTGACCCGGGTGGGTGGGTTGGGTGGTGGAGACTTGGAGTCGGCCACCGCCTGTTGCTTCACTGCAGCCCCCGGGCCGACTGCTGTAGTCCCCGGGCCGGGTTCTGAAGTCCCCGAGCCGGGTGCTGGGTTCCTCCAGTCGGATCTGACTGCATCAGGGGCGGGCGGTACGAAGATAGAGTCCGACTCTAGAGACGGCTTGATAGACTGTTTGAGGAGGCGCTGGAGAGAGACACCGGTTGGTATAGCTTGTCGGGTGGAGCCGATCCGTGCCAGGGCATCTGCTTGCTCGTTGTCGGCCCGTGGCACGTGGAGGAACTCGCACCCTTCAAAGTATCCGCTGATTTGCTGGGCGAAGAATCGATAGCTCGCCATGTTTGCGTCCTTGGCGTCCCAGTCGCCAGATGACTGCTGGACCACCAAATCCAAGTCGCCATAACACAGGATCCAGCGTATGCCGAGCTCTTTGGCTAGCCAGAGTCCGTGTATGAGCGCCTCGTACTCAGCCACATTGTTGGAGGCGGCAAAATGGATTTGCCATGTGTATCTGAGCTTGTCGCCCTTGGGAGAGGTGAGGACGATGCCGGCTCCCAAGCCGGTGCGCATCTTGGACCCGTCGAAGTGCATCCGCCAATGAGTGGAGTCGGGAGCCGGCGGTAGGTACTGGGTCTCGGCCCAGTCGACAAGGAAGTCGGCCAACGCTTGGGACTTGATGGCGGTGCGGGGCTGGTAGAAGATTGTGTAAGGAGCCAGCGCAATGGTCCACTTGGCCACCCGGCCGGATGCATCCCGGCTGCCAATGATCTCGGCAAGCGGGGCGGTGCATACGACCGTGATGGGATGCTCTTGAAAGTAGGGCTTCAGCTTCTTGGCGGCGAAGTACACTCCGTAGCACATCTTCTGGTAATGCGGGTAGTTTTGCTTCGAGGTGGACAATACTTCGCTTAAATAATATACCGGCCTCTGAACTAACTGAGCTCGGCCTTCTTCTGGGCGCTGGACCACGATGACTGTACTGACCGCTCGGCTAGTTGCAGCAATGTAGAGGAGCATGGGCTCCTTCTCAGTCGGCACTGCCAGGACAGGTGGAGTGGTCAGCATCTTCTTCAACTCGTGGAAGGCTTGGTCTGCTTGGTCGTTCGACTCGAAGTGCGTGGATTTCTTCATGAGTCGGTACAGGGGGAGAGCTTTCTCCCCTAGCCGGCTGATAAAGCGGTTTAGGGAGGCCAGGCACCCGGTGAACTTCTGAACGTCTCGCAACTTGGTAGGAATCTCCATTCTCTCAATGGCCTTGATCTTCACTGGGTTGCACTCAATGCCACGTTCGGGGACCAAAAAGCCTAGAAGCTGGCCGGGTGGTAGTCCGAACACGCATTTCTCGGGGTTGAGCTTAAACTGGAATCGGCGCAAGTTGGCAAATGTTTCTCTGAGGTCTTCCAGCAGGGTGCCGCGCTTCTCCGTCTTCACCACAATATCGTCTACATAGACGTGGGCATTTCTGCCGAGTTGCTTGAGGAGGCATTTCTGCATGCAACGCTGAAAAGTGGCACCGGCATTTCTCAAGCCGAATGTCATAGTCAGGTAGCAGAAAGCTCCGAATGGTGTGATGAAGGCGGTCTTCAGGCGGTCGGCTGGGTCCAACTTGATCTGGTGGTATCCTGAGTAAGCATCCAAGAAACTCAACAGCTCGCATCCGGCTGTGGAGTCTATCACTTGATCAATCCGTGGTAGGGCAAACGGATCTTCGGGGCAGGCTTTGTTGAGGCTGGTGTAATCTATACACATACGCCATTTGTTGTTCTTCTTCAACACCAAGACCGGGTTGGCAAGCCACTCTGGAAAAAACACCTCCATAATGAAGCCGGCGGCCAAGAGCCGGGCTATCTCTTCTCCTATGATCCTTCTTTTCTCCTCCGACAGTTGGCGGAGAGGCTGCTTGACTGGTTTCGCGTCCGCTCGGACATGTAGCTTGTGCTCGGCGAAATCCTTCGAAACACCCGGCATGTCCTTTGGGGACCATGCAAAGATGTCTCGATTCTCATGGAGGAAGTCGACGAGCTCGCCTTCCTATTTACTGTCCAGGTTTGCACCAATGACAACAAACCTCTCCGGGTTCTCTGGGTCCAGAGGTATCTTCTTTGTCTCCTTGGCCGGCTGGAAGGAGCCCTAAGCATCATATTTCTTGGGGTTGGGGGACAGGGCCGGCTGCTTGCCGGCCATGGCCACGACTCGGTCCAGCATTTTCTTCTCTTCAGCAACCACGAGGGACTCGGCCAGTCGGCTGCTGGCTGCAGCGCACTCGATGGACTTCTTGTAGTCTCCGGCTACAGTGATGATCCCCTTCGAACTCGGCATCTTCATCTTGAGGTAGGCGTAGTGGGGCACAGCCATGAACTTGGCCAGGGCAGGTCGGCCAAGCAAGGTGTGGTAAGGGCAATCTAGATCCACTACTTCAAACCAGATCGCTTCTCGACGAAAGTGATCCTTGTCTCCGAAGAGAACATCCATCTTGATATTGCCGATTGGGGAATAGGACAGGCTGGGTACGATGCCATGGAACACAGTCCGGCTTGGCATGAGCTGCTTCGCCTTGAGGTTCAACTTCTCCATGGTGTCGCGGTACAGTATATTGATACTGCTTCCGCCATCATTCAGCACGCGGGAGAAACGGGCAGCTCGCCTTTCCGTCACGAGGGTGACGTCCAACACCAATGCATAGGAGCCGGGAGACGGCATCACCTCTGGGTGATCGGCCCGGCTCCAGCTGATGGGCCTTTCAGACCAATGCATGAACTCGGGGTTGCTGGAGGCGACCGTGTTGACTTCTTGGTGCTGTCGGCGCCGACTGCGCTTGTCTTCAATCTGGCTCGTGAAGACGACGTAGGCGGCGTGCTCATCTGGGAACTCATCCTGAATGGCTCCGACTGCTGGTCGAGTAGCCGGCTGCTAGGGGGCTGGAGGCGGCGGGCCGGGAGGCGGAGGCGGCACCAGCCCCTCGCCCTTGGAGATTCGCGTGAGCCAGTGGCACTTCCGGGTCGTGTGGTTGGACGCCTTCGCGCCACTGTGGAACTTGCAGGGGGCATCGAGAGTTTGCTCGTAGGAGAAGACCGGCTGCCAAGCCGGCCTGCCGCCCTTCTTTTTAGGAGCAGGCCGCTCTTCGGGCTGCTCATCTTCGATGGTGGCCACCTGCCGACTGGTGGAAGGCGGCATAGGGGCCTTGCGCTTGTGGTCGTTCTGGTAGGGGCGTCGGTTGGAGTCACCAGTCGGCGTCTTGGGAGCCGGAGCGAGCACCTTTCCAGAGGCGTCCACTCGGAGCTTGGTCTTCATCGAGGACTCGGCCGTGGCGTATTTGTCTGCTATGATCAGCAGCTCGTCGAGGGTAGTCGGCTCGTCGCAGAGGAGTCGGTGCTTGAGGAGGGTGCCCACTCGGCACCCGGCGGTGAAGTATTCTATGGCTTGAACCTCGTGCACCCCCTTGCAGGAGTTGCGGAGCTCGGCCCAACGCGTGAGATAGTCGCGAGTCGATTCGCTGGGCCCTTGGACGCATAAGGAGAGCTGGCGGGGCTTGGGAGGCCGCTTGTATGTGCTGGTGAAGTTGCGGACGAAGACTTCCATGAAGTCTAGCCAGCTGTTGATGCTGTAGGGCTTGAGGCTATTCAGCCATGTGCGTGCCATGCCTTGAAGCATGAGAGGGACGTACTTCACGGCAACGCGCCTGTTGCCGTTTGCTATGCTGACCGCGGTAGAGTAGTCGATCAGCCAATCTTCCGGCTTCACGGAGCCGTTGTACTTTGGCGTGTCTCTGGGGAGTGAGAACCCTTCGTCGCGGATGCGGGGACCAAAGCAAGGCAGGCCGACATCATCTTCTTCTTCTAGCGCCAGGGATCGCGCTAGGCGGTCGATCCAATGGCGGGCATCATTCTCGCCGACTCCTTCGCGATGGCCTAGTCGGCCACCGAGAGTCGGATGCGTGACAGGCGGCGGGGTGGGATATCTCTCCCCACGAGGCGGGGGGAGGCGGATTTCCTTGTCGTTCCACCGCTCGAGGGCGGCCATCTGCGTCGCGCTCGATGGTGACCCGAGTCCGGCTGCGGCTAGCAGCCGGCTCCTTGTCTTTCCTTGCACGGGCGCCGCTTGGAGTCGGCGTCCGGGATGTCGCAGCGTGTTCTCAGTGTAGGGGAGGACTCTCAACGAGGGCGCCGGCTTCATGCCGTTCTGCGGCCGCGTTGATCAGCTGCTGGATGCGTCTAGTCATGTAGGGGAGCTCATCAGCCCCCAGCCCGTTCAGCTCTTCTGCGGCCGCCTGAGCGGCACGCAAGTTCTCGAGTGGCGTGGCGTAGACTGGGCGGTCTGCTCCGAGCATGCTGGCAATGGTCGCGCCGCACTTCTTGACGAGGCCGGCTCGCTCGACCCACCAGGAGGCGGCGTACCAAAGGCGGCGCGGTCGACTTCGCGCTGGTGAGCCTCAGTGAGGCGTCTCATGGATGCTATCTTCTGGCCCTCCGCGATGAGGGCGAGGCGGCGTGCCTCCAGAGTCTCGGCGTCGGCGTCGGCCGGGATGGGGACGGACAAGTCGTGCAGCGCCGCTTGTAGGGCGTCGTGGGCGTTCTCGCCCGAGACGGTGCCGTGGCTGATGACCAGCACCTCAGTGACAGCGCTGCTGCCACTGTCGGCTCGAGGGAGAGGGTCGTCGATGATCACCACGTCGGTGGGGAAGGCGACAAGCGATGCCGTGTCGGAGTCGACAAGCATCGGGTCGGTGGAGCCGACCGACTCCAAGTCTGCAGCAAGCTCGCTGGAGACGTGAAGCTGGTCGAGGAGGCTGACGAGGCGGCTCTCGGGGTAGTCTGTGCCCACGTCGGACGCGGGCTCGTCGAAGATGCGAGTCTCGCCAAGAAGGTCGGCGAGGCAGCTCGCCGCGTAGGCGTCGTCGACGCCTTCCTGCGCGTTAGGGCAAGCGCCATCAGGCGTAGCGGGCTGGCTACGCTCGCCGGGGAGGAGAAGGGTTCCCGTCCAGAACAGGTCTCCGGACGACAGTGCACCTGCCCCACGGTGGGCGCCAAATGTCGGGTGGTAGGTGCGACATATGCCAACGGGTGGCTTATCATTGTGGGAGCTAGTAAGACATCGCCGGTGCCTGGAAACGGGATAAGGCGAAGACATGCACGCCGGCGGATCTTACCCAGGTTCGGGGCTCTCCGTGGAGATAACACCCCTAGTCCTACTCTGCGGGATCTTCGCATGATCACTAGATCAATACAAGTAGCTACAGGTGCTCCTTGAGCTGTTTGGCTAGGGGAAGAAGAAGGGCAAGGCTAGCTCTCCTTTTCTCTCTATGTGGTGTGTGAAACTATGTGAGCTCAACCCTTTGCATGGGTGTCCCGGGGGGTTTATATAGGCCTACCCCCCAGGGGTACAATGGTAATCCGGCTGGGCGTGGGTCCCAGCCGTCAGTGTCTATGCTTGCCGGCTTCTCCGCCGGCCATTGGGGCCCGCCGACTGGTGGGTCCCGCCGGCTGTCGGCCTCTTGGCCGACAGGCCGGCCCCACCGCTTGGGGGCCTTGTCGGCGGCTGGTTACTGTTGCCTCGCCCCTGATGACGGGGGCTTTGTCGAGGTAAGCGTGGCTACAGTGCCGCCTCCTTGCGGGCTCTCACTGTAGCCTCACCTCATCTTGTCTCCTGAATGATGCACATGTTTCGAGGGAGGGAGGTAGCCAGCTATTGGGAGCCGGCTACGCCCCAGGCCGACTAGGGGAGGCCTGGCCGCCTTCGAGCGTCTCTCTGGCTAAAGGGGCCCGCCACCCGCGGGCCGTACTGGCGCCTATCGTGGGTGACGTCGAGGTCAACATGGCTACAGTGCCGCGCCGGACGGGGGATGGCTGACCCGTACGGCGCCCTGTGGCCATGCGTGTTCCGGGATTCGGGGGTAGTGGGCTGTACTGCGGTCACGCCCCGTCTTATCACCGTTATGTGGGTGCAATCTTGGCCGGCTTCTCGGAGTCGGTCCTCTTGGGGCCGGCTTCCTGGAGTCGGCCATCTCGTAGCTTTCTTCGGGAAGGTTTTTGAGGCCGGCTCGCCTTCTGGTAGTCGGCCCTGGGGATAGTCGGCCGGAGGAAGGCGGCCCCATGCTCTGGATGCTTGAAGGCACGATTGGCCTGATAATTTTTCGAAGAGCCAGGGGGAGTCGGTTAGGCTACCTGTGGCCATTTACTCCGACAAACAACAAGTACAATCATATATTTCACATAAATTCCAAGCATATCACTACAAACGATGAATTTGATCCAGTAAAAGATTCCCTTTTTTAGATATGCGGTGTCGCACATAACAAGCATGCTCATCTAAAAATTTGCCCTCGACTAAGCTAGTTGGGGTTTCAGTCCGAGCACATAGGGATCGAAGATGATCCAAGTAAAAAGCTTCAGTAGTGTGATAGATTTTGAGTGGTTCTTCAACCATTGGTTCAGTAGGTACCACTAATGTTTTTTGGCATTTTGCGTTTCCTACCCATAACTAAAGATAGAAAACAACTTAGAACAGAAAATAAAAACTACTTAGTGATAAAGCAAACAAGCACGCACGAGAATATTCATGCCACGCTATAACTCCCCGGCAACGGCGCCACAAAAAGGTCTTGATAACCCACAAGTATAGGGGATCAATTGTAGCCTCTTTCGATAAGTAAGAGTGTGAGATCAATTGTAGCCTCTTTCGATAAGTAAGAGTGTCAAACCCAACGAGGAGCTAAAGGTAGAACAAATATTCCCTCAAGTTCTATCGACCACCGATACAACTCTACGCACGCTTGACGTTCGCTTTACCTAGAACAAGTATAAAACTAGAAGTACTTTGTAGGTGTAACGGGATAGGTTTGCAAGAATATAAAGAGCACGTAAATAAAAACTAGGGGCTGTTTAGGTAAAGAAGCAATAAAGTTAGTATAGAGAATGTGGAAAAGTGGTGGCAGGAGTTGTGAAATTGTCCCTAAGCAATTGACTACGTTACCTGACCGATAGCAAGTTTTATGTGGGAGAGGCCACTGCTAGCATGTCATCCCTGACTTGGAATTCTATGCACTTATGATTGGAACTATTAGCAAGCATCCACAACTACTAACATTCGTTAAGGTAAAACCCAACCATAGCATTAAGATATATTGGTACCCCTTCAATCCCGTATGCATCAATTTCTATGCTAGGTTGAAGCTTCTGCCACTCTTGCCCTCCAATACATAGTCATATCAACATACAGCTAACGCTATGGTGTGATTCACGCGTGCGCTCATATGATGGGCACCAAAGGACAATAACATAACCACAAGCAAATTAAACCAATCATAGCAATTCACCAATTACCGATAGGACAACGAAAATCTACTCAGACATCATAGGATGGCAACACTTCATTGGATAATAATATGAAGCATAAAGCACCATGTTTAAGTAGAGGGTACAGCGGGTTGCGGGAGAGTGGACCACTGTAGATAGATGGGGGAAGGTGATGAATATGTTGGTGAAGATGATAGAGGTGTTGGTGTAGATCGCCGTCGCACGATGATGGCCCCGGCAGTGTTCCGGCGCCACCGGGAGAGAGGGGGAGAGAGCCCCCCTTCTTCTTCTTCTTCCTTGACCTTCTCAATAGATGGGAGAAGGGTTACCCCTCTGGTCCTTGGCTTCCATGGCATGGGAGGGGCGAGAGCCCCTCCGAGATTGGATCTGTCTCTCTGTTTCCTTCTGTTTCTGCGTTTTAGATTCTGGCCTTTCACCGTTTCTTATACTGCCGGAGATCTTTAACTCCGATTGGGCTGAAATTTTAACACGATTTGTATCCGGATATTGGCTTTCTTGCGGCGAAAGAAGGGCACCAACCTCCTTACGGGGTGGCCACGAGGGTCAGGGGTGCGCCCCCCTACCTCGTGGCCCCCTCGAGCATCATCTCGCGTTGATTCTTTTTCCCAAAAATCACATATATTCCAAAAAAATCTCTGTAAGTTTTTATCCCGTTTGGACTCCGTTTGATATGGATTTTCTGCGAAACCAAAAACATGCAACAAACAGGAATTGGCACTGGGCACTGGATCAATATGTTAGTCCCAATAATAGTATAAAAAGTTGCCAAAAGTATATGAAAGTTGTATAATATTGGCATGGAACAATCAAAAATTATAGATATGACGGAGACGTATCATCCACCCGAATGGGAGTGCGAGGCCATGGGTTCCGTGGTGTGGGTACAGTGTGCTAACCTCTGCAGAGTGTGTGTTTAAATCTATCGATAGCCGCGCCCGCGGATATGGGCCCAGTTCGTAGTCGGCCACACCGTGAGTCAACAGTAATAATGATAATGTGATTAATGACAACCCTAGTTCGATGAGGAAAGGAGTTGGTTGATATTTATGTGATCATGAGAGGATCACAGTGGTATTGTGGATACCGAGTTGGTGGATATTTGTGATATTATGCAAGAGTCAAGGGTTAAGATCAAGCTCCTGGTGGTCATGTAATGATTACTGTGGTATTGCAATACCAAGCTTGATTGGATCCTGAGATTATCGTGTGATGTCCGCGAGGGTAAGTTCATGCATGTATTGGTTACGAGGTAACCCGAGCAGAGTAAGTCGATGCATGATAGCTTCATCATGTTGCATGTTAGTATCATCATGTTCATATATTCATGTCATGCTCGTATTGTTCTAGATGTATCATGTTGTTCAAGCTTGCAAGTACATTCAATGTACTGACTTGGCGTGTCATGCCAGTTTGCAGGTCATGCCGGAGTTGATTGCTTGTTTGTCGTGGATTCCTTGTTTGCGAGCTAGGATAAGCGTTCCAGCCAGAGTCCCTGCGGAGTGGAGTTCATCACCGTCATCGATGTTCCGCTGCTAGAGTTATTCAGCTGCTTCACGTTGTTCCGCTGCTTGCATGGAGTAACCGTGGCAGGCGTAGTGTCGCCGTGCCGATGTAATCTCCTTGTACCCATATAGATTGTAATAAAGAGTTGATTTGTTCTATGCTAAGCAGTGTCGTATTTCAAAAGACTTCTTCTCGATCTCTGGGCTGGAATACGGGGCGTTCCGATTTCTCTAAGCCGGGGTGCCACAGGCTTGGTATCAGAGTAGGTCTGGCTGTAGGACACCCTAGCACGCGCGAGCGTTAGAAAACGGTAGTATAGAGCCCCGGTTGGTTTGTTGCACTTGTTTGCTGCATTTGTTTGATTGCATAGCATGCATATAGTTTACTATCGGGTCGCTTATAGTGATCTTGCGAGTGTAGGTGGTATCGGTTTTGATCCACTACCTGCACCATCCTTTTTAGCATGCCTGCTCTTCGATGTTCGGCGTCATCTCTGTCCCAGCAGAGTGATGCCCTGGTACCAAGTGTTCCAGACACCATTTGCAGGGGTTATGCCCGGATATCGCGTCGATATCTTTCCGCCACCCACCCATATTATTTCGGTGATAGACTTGTCTCTATCCCGAACCGTGCTCTTCATCTCGTCCCTTTGGCAACCCTTACTGATCTTGGTTATCAGAAGAGGGCAATGCCAGCAAGCCCGTTTTCCACCGCTATCCTACCCTGTCATCTCATCCTTTGGGCGTGTACGGTTCCCTTTCGTACGCTTGATGATGATGTAGTCGTGACCTTGTGTCTCGCTACTTGATCACCAAGACCGTCCTCTCCTCCATATCCATTCAGATCCAACCGGTGTTCGGCCAATGCTTGGTGTAACCTTGGTTACATCAATTCCTTCCACACGCAGACTAAATTCGTGCACACCGCCACAGCATAATAGATCGTAAAACCGGAGTTTCCGCGAAATTTGTGTGCTTAGGTGTCCATGCACATTATTGTGTGAGTAGCAGTAATATGTGATGTTGCTTGATTATTCGCATTATATCTATTATTAGTATGCTTGTGTGCTTTTGTTTTTGTCGTTTCTTTTGCTTCTTTCTTTGGGCCTTCGGTGTTGCCAGATTTTCCCCGTATTAAAGTTGCTCGTCAACCGACACCGGACCCGAAGAATCAGCAAGGAATGCATATGTTTGGAAACTCAGCTGAACAGAATGGAATTCTTAGCCGACTGCAGTGAAATGGGGAATATCTGATTTTTAGGACTGATAATCAAGTTTGCATTAGCGTGCACTTCTCACAACAATATGGATAATCAAGTCTCCCTCAGTGTGCACTCTTCATGGCAGTGATGATCAAATCAGAAATGAGATGAATTGTGTGCCAGATCGACAATATAATATCAGCAAGATTGTGCCATGGATTCAACACTCGGAAAGGGGGATAGTTCAGCAAACCCCGTTGCATACAAGTAATCAATAGAAAAAGTATTAAGATGGTATGCATATGTGGCAATCAGTCTGTATATCACAAGGAGAAGCTTCTGGCGTAAGCAACCCAGTCTTCCCTCGCAAGCTACCAGAGAAGCTTCCACTGCAAGATTCCACTATCTTCCTCAGTGCGATATATGGATGACTTCTCGTGCAAGGTTCTGTCTTTTGCAGTAAGCAACCACAAAAGCTTCCGGCATAAGGTACCGAGTCCTCCCCTAGCAAGTCTTTAAGGGAGGAAGCTTCTGAAGCACGATACCCAGCCTTCCTCGGCATGGTACTATCAATAGCTTCCAGCATAAGCCATCCAGCCATCATCAGTACAGCATTGGGACAAGATATCACATTGTGAATTGGCAGCATCTGGCAGTGTATCGCAAGTAACAGATCCGCAACAGTTTGGTCAGAAGCAAGAATCAGTCAGAACACAAGTCTGCCTCAGGGATCAGATTCTCATATATATGCGGTACAAGGATCCGACAGTCGCATGAGGATTGTTAAAATGAGAAAGCCAGTGATACACCGCAGTCTGACAAAGGATTATGAAGATTGACGACAAAAGTGAGCTCTATACAAGTACCTGTGAACCTGGAATATGATCCTGATGAGCCCTTGTCTTGTTTTCTCCAGTGACGGCACCACGCCTGTGATCTGAGCTGTTTTTAGCTATTCGGGGTGGATGCCGATTTTATTTTCTCTATTCAACAACTGTCACGAGTTCTGAGCTACTTTTCGGCCATCTCGTATAGCTGCTGAGTTTCTTTTTGTGATAGTGGCCCTATGTTTTTAGCTACTTTTCGGCTATCTTAGGGAGTTGCCACTTTCTTCTTATCAACCCGGTCTCATGCTCTGAGCTGTTTATCGGCCGTCCTGAGCCGTGGTTGAGTTATTTCAGTAATGTCCCAGATCTGAGTTGTAAAGACCGTTCTGGTGGCTACTGATTTATTTGCCGATTTCTTGCAAGGGTTCGGATGATCGTTTCCCTATGGTCAGAACTTGAGAGGTGATGAACCTACCATTTAAACAATATCACCATGTTAGAAGATGCGGATAAGAGTACGCTTGTCAGAATATTGCACCCGATAGAACCTATGGTCACACGGAAAAACAATATGACCCCGCTCCTTCAGCCAAGGATCCAGATAAGGAAAACAGTAATGAAGGAGTAAGACCGGTGATGTGGGTATGAGAATTGTTGCAAGACCCACATGGTGCAGATACCCCGGACAGTATGAGTCGGTATTGATCACCATGGATATTCATTTGAGGGGTCTACTCAATTTGGTAAGGACCCCATAACTAGACAACCCGCTCAGCCAACAGTATATGCTCAGATTTGTCAGTATCAGATATCTGGGTCTGTGAAACCAAACCAAAGGACAATTCAACAGTTCGACTCCAGCAATGATGGTAAAGCATCACACAGCCTGTTATGGGTATGCCGACAGAATGAATAATCAGTATGTGGAATAACCGTCTGGAAGCATGTGCCCTAAAGCATGAGGATCATCAAAGGATATCCTATCATGAACGAAATTTTTGCTGCAAGATCCAAAGTCAGTCAAATCTGCGGATACCATAACATAAGGCAGCCCTTCATTTGACCACGACAGGAGACAATCAAATGTTTGGTACAGATTTGATACTCAAGACAGTGGAGCCAGTCAAAATGATTAAGAACCTCCCGTGAGAAAATCAGTATTAGTCAGAAGAACAGTTATGATCCACAACACTGTTTTGGACCAGGAGAACCTGTATTTTATTACGTAAACCCAAAGCAGGGAGTAAAAATATTGGGTGCCTACCAGGAAAATTTGGCCACAACTTCGTGAAAGGTTGTCAGTGCTAGATGACGCACCCATCGGAAATCACTCTCGGATTTGTGAGACAGGCACATATTTCAGTCATGGTAATCTCAGCTAAGTCAGCAAATAGGAAAATAATTGGAGCCGGTATAAGCATGAGCAAGCAAGGTAAGATGTGTCAGGATGAGGATACTGTGAAGCAAACCACCCTAGAGACAGACAGCCAGTCAGATAAAATCCAGTGAGGAACAATCAATAAGGAAAAAGGATACCCGAGTTGGAAGCAGTTTCCTTAAGTCAGATATATTCATACTTGTTCCTTGAGCAACCAAATCTCGAGGACGAGATTTCTTTAAGGGGGGAAGGTTTGTGACAGCTTGATTTTTGGCCCTTTCTTTTTCTTTTGTTTTTCTGAGACTTTTCCCTGAGTTTCCTTTTCCGTGGCTATGTGGTCTGGAAAATGAAGAAGATGACCTCTTCTTTCCTTCCAGAGTGGCTTGTCATCCTCATATCCATCCCTAGACGTTGCCATTTCCATCTTGGACCAACCCCAATAATCTTTTCCTTGAGAATATTCCTTTTTCTGTTAAAGGAATAACTCAATTTGCCCTAGGTTGTGAAGCAACCTATATTTCCATCACTCCTAAAATTCCCAAATAATTCTCATAAACTGTTTGGGTCATATCTTCCTCAAATATGGCAAAATATTTCACTTGCCATTTTTTCCATCATGCTCAAACAATTCATTCCCTATTATGTCCTAAATAGCACATTGTGAAGCAAGTGCTATTTATCTTTGCCCAATTGACTCCAAGCTTCTTGGACATCTTTTCATGTCCATATCATTGCCACATGCCAAAATTCAACTTCATTTGCCTAGTGATTATTTATCAATGATTTTACAAAGTTTCTGTCCAGAAAGAAACTTTGTGAAGGAGGTACAAGCTAGGCATATCCAGATGAGTTGAAATTTATGCATGGCCTCAATATCATCATATCATAGCCCTCCACCAAATTTGAGCTCATGTCATGCCTCCCTGTGAGCTCATCTTGAATTCTTGGATTTTGTCCAAATTTTCAGTTTGTGAAGCAAGTATATGTTATATTGCTACAATTAAGCGGAAAAAATTCCTGGACCTTCTCCTACCCATATAACCTATCTCCAACAAATTTGGGCATAATTTGCCAATGCCATTTTCCCTCAGGACTTTTTGCAAGTTTCTATCCAGTGGGGATATTTGTGAGCAAGTACCATTTTGGTTTATCCAATTGGTATGAAACTTTTACAGCATCTTCATGTGACCAAATAACCATTCCATGCCAAATGTCAGCCCAAGTGTATGCACTATGTGAGTGTTACTTCTATGTCTACATTTTTGGACAGTGTGGCACTTTCTACAGCAACTACTAGCTAAACCCCTCCCCTTGAGCTAAAACCCTGCCATATTACTCACCTTAGTAAGTGATCAACCCCAGTCAAACCTCAGTCTAACCCTCCCGACCAATCTTCATTAGAAGGCATCAAACACCTTGCTGTTCAGCTAGTTTGGAGCCTTCTGTTTTTCTCTTCTTTGCCCCTAGACCGTGTTGTTGCTTCCTTTGGACTAAGGGTAGCAGGGTCCTTCCACCAGACATGATTTGGCCGATCGCTGTGCCCCACGCACGCCAGCTCAGGCGGTGACCACGGGTCATGCCGGCCAAACACACGCTCTGGCGCCTCTGTCTTCTTCTCCCTCTCTGTGCACTCGTCCCCTCATCGCCTGACCCTGTCTAGCGTGTTCCTCGCGTCGTCGCCGTCTCCCTGGAGCTCTTGCCCCCTCCATCTTCTTCTCCGGTGAGCCGTCCCCGTCGCTGCACAGTTCCGACCCGTGACCGCGTCGTCTTCCTCGGCCGTGTCTTCTTCCTCCTCTTGTCTCTGAGCGCTGCCTCGTCTCCGTGACCTCTGCACCGCGTCTGTTCCCTCCCGCGTTGCCTTCCCGCGCCCTCCCCGTGATCGCTGAGCCTCGCCAGAGTTCGGCTGGACGCGAGCGGCGGCACCCGAGCCGACCGCCTCACCCCGCCTATATAAAGATCACCCGAGCCCCTCCCGAGCACCTCATCAGCCTCATCTCACTCCCCCAGTCCTTCCCGACGCATCCATCCCTCTCCAGGAGCTCCCTGCTCGCCCTCCGTCCGCTTTGGCCGCCACGGGCCTCAGCTCGAATTCGAGCTCTGTGGCGTGCCCCGCCCAATCTAGCCACCACCATAAGACTCCACCACCCCTCCTAAACCCCTTCGGTGCCTCGCCCCCTTCTCTGCCCCACCGCTGCGCCGTGCCCGATCCCAACCGAAGCTCCCCTCTGCCGCGGCCGACGCCTCGCTCCTTCCTATGGTCTCCGGCGTCCGTGGCATGGCCCATCCGATGCAGCTCCGTCTCCCAAACATGCCGGTGGTCCGAGCGCCGCGGATGGTGGCCCGTAGCACCGACAGTCATCGCCGGAGCGCTCGGCCTCGGGCCTCCTCTACGCGGCGGCACCTCTGAGTTCAGCACATGTTCAGCTCGATGGCGTCCCGCGAACTCCGATCTAGCAGAGCTTCACGGGAGAGTTCCGTCAGCACGACGGCGTGATGACGGTGATGACGTTGCTACAGACGCAGGGCTTTGCCTAAGCACCGCTATGATATGACCGAGGTGGAATATGGTGGAGGGGGCACCGCACACGGCTAAGAGATAAAGAGATCAATTGTTGAGTCTAGAGGTGCCCCCCTGCCCCCGTATATAAAGGAGCAAGGGGGGAGAGGCAGCCGGCCAAGGAGGGCGCGCCAAGGGGGGAGTCCTACTCCCACCAGGAGTAGGACTCCTCCTTTCCTTGTTGGAGTAGGAGAAGGGAAGGAAAAAGGGGCCCCCCTCCTTGTCCAATTCGGACTAGGGAGGGAGGGGTGTGTGGCTGCCCGGGCCGCCCCTCCTCTTCTCCCACTAAGGCCCATTAGGCCCAATATACTCCCCGGGGGGTTCCGGTAACCCCCCGGTACTCTGGTAAATGTCTGAAACCTCCTGAAACACTTCCGGTGTCCGAACATAGTCATCCAATATATCTATCTTTATGTCTCGACCATTTCGAGACTCCTCGTCATCTCTGTGATCATATCCGGGACTCTGAACTACCTTCGATACATCAAAACACAAAAACTCATAATACCAATCGTCACCGAACTTTAAGCGTGCGGACCCTACGGGTTCGAGAACTATGTAGACATGACCGAGACACGTCTCTGGTCAATAACCAATAGCGGAACCTGGATGCTCATATTGGTTCCCACATATTCTATGAAGATCTTTATCGGTCAAACCGCATAACAACATACTTGTTCCCTTTGTCATCGTTATGTTACTTGCCCGAGATTCGATCGTCGGTATCTCAATACCTAGTTCAATCTCGTTACCGGCAAGTCTCTTTACTCGTTATGTAATGCATCATCCCGCAACTAACTCATTATTCACATTGCTTGCAAGGCTTGTAGTGATGTACATTACTGAGAGGGCCCAGAGATACCTCTCCGACAATCGGAGTGATAAATCCTAATCTCAAAATACGCCAACTCAACAAAGTACCTTCGGAGACACCTGTAGAGCACCTTTATAATCACCCAGTTACATTCTGACGTTTGGTAACACACAAAGTGTTCCTCCGGTAAACGGGAGTTGCATAATCTCATAGTCATAGGAACATGTATAAGTCATGAAGAAAGCAATAGCAACATACTAAACGATCAAGTGCTAAGCTAACGGAATGGGTCAAGTCAATCACATCATTCTCCTAATGACGTCATCCCGTTAATCAAATGACAACTCATGTCCATGGCTAGGAAACTCGACCATCTTCGATTAACGAGCTAGTCAAGTAGAGGCATACTAGTGACACTATGTTTGTCTATGTATTCACACATGTATTATGTTTCCGGTTAATACAATTCTAGCATGAATAATAAACATTTATCATGATATCAGGAAATAAATAATAACTTTATTATTGCCTCTAGGCCATATTTCCTTTAGTCTCCCACTTGCACTAGAGTCAATAATCTAGATTACACAGTAATGATTCTAACACCCATGGAGTCTTGGTGCTGATCATGTTTTGCTCGTGGAAGAGGCTTAGTCAACGGGTCTCCAACATTCAGATCCGTATGTATCTTGCAAATCTCTATGTCTCTCACCTGGACTTGGTCCCGGATGGAATTGAAGCATCTCTTGATGTGCTTGGTTCTCTTGTGAAATCTGGATTCCTTTGCCAAGGCAATTGCACCAGTATTGTCACAAAAGATTTTCATTGGACCCGATGCACTAGGTATGACACCTAGATCGGATATGAACTCCTTCATCCAGACTCCTTCATTTCCTGCTTCTGAAGCAGCTATGTACTCCGCTTCACACGTAGATCCCGCCACGACGCTTTGTTTAGAACCGCACCAACTGACAGCTCCACCGTTCAATATAAACACGTATCCGGTTTGCGATTTAGAATCGTCCCGATCAGTGTCAAAGCTTGCATCGACGTAACCATTTACGACGAGCTCTTTGTCACCTCCATAAACGAGAAACATATCCTTAGTCCTTTTCAGGTATTTCAGGATGTTCTTGACCGCTGTCCAGTGATCCACTCCTGGATTACTTTGGTACCTCTCGGCTAGGCTAATAGCAAGACACACATCAGGTCTGGTACACAACATTGCATACATGATAGAGCCTATGGCTTAAGCATAGGGAACATCTTTCATTATCTCTCTATCTTCTGCAGTGGTCGGGCATTGAGTCTGACTCAATTTCACACCTTGTAACACAGGCAAGAACCCTTTCTTTGCTTGATCCATTTTGAACTTTTTCAAAACTTTGTCAAGGTATGTGCTTTGTGAAAGTCCTATCAAGCGTCTTGATCTATCTCTATAGATATTGATGCCCAATATGTAAGCAGCTTCACCGAGGTCTTTCATTGAAAAACTCTTATTCAAGTATCCTTTTATGCTATCTAGAAATTTTATATCATTTCCAATCAGTAATATGTCATCCACATATAATATCAGAAATGCTACAGAGCTCCCACTCACTTTCTTGTAAATACAGGCTTCTCCAAAAGTCTGTATAAAACCATATGCTTTGATCACACTATCAAAACGTTTATTCCAACTCCGAGAGGCATGCACCAGTCCATAAATGGATCGATGGAGCTTGCACACTTTGTTAGCTCCCTTTGGATCGACAAAACCTTCTGGTTGCATCATATACAACTCTTCTTCCAGAAATCCATTCAGAAATGCAGTTTTGACATCCATTTGCCAAATTTCATAATCATAAAATGCGGCAATTGCTAACATGATTCTGACAGACTTAAGCATCGCTACGGGTGAGAAAGTCTCATCGTAGTCAATCCCTTGAACTTGTCGAAAACCTTTCGCAACAAGTTGAGCTTTATAGATAGTAACATTACCGTCAGCGTCAGTCTTCTTCTTGAAGATCCATTTATTCTCTATGGCTTGCCAATCATCGGGCAAGTCAACCAAAGTCCACACTTTGTTCTCATACATGGATCCCATCTCAGAGTTCATGGCCTCAAGCCATTTTGCGGAATCTGGGCTCACCATCGCTTCTTCATAGTTCGTAGGTTCGCCTTGGTCAAGTAACATGACCTCCAGAATAGGATTACCGTACCACTCTGGTGCGGATCGTACTCTGGTTGACCTATGAGGTTCGGTAGTAACTTGATCTGAAGTTTCATGATCAACATCATTAGCTTCCTCACTAATTGGTGTAGGTGTCACAGGAACCTGTTTCTGTGATGAACTAGTTTCCAATAAGGGAGCAGGTACAGTTACCTCACCAAGTTCTACTTTCCTCCCACTCACTTCTTTCGAGAGAAACTCCTTCTCTAGAAAGGATCCATTCTTAGCAACAAAAGTCTTGCCTTCGGATCTGTGATAGAAGGTGTACCCAACAGTTTCCTTTGGGTATCCTATAAAGACACATTTCTCCGACTTGGGTTCGAGCTTATCAGGTTGAAGTTTTTTCACATAAGCATCGCAGCCCCAAACTTTAAGAAATGACAACTTTGGTTTCTTGCCAAACCATAGTTCATAAGACGTCGTCTCAACGGATTTCGATGGTGCCCTATTTAACGTGAATGCAGCCGTCTCTAAAGCATAACCCCAAAACGATAGCGGTAAATCAGTAAGAGACATCATAGATCACACCATATCTAGTAAAGTACGATTACGACGTTTGGACACACCATTAGCTATGGTGTTCCGAGTGGCGTGAGTTGTGAAACTATTCCGCATTGTTTCAAATGTAGACCAAACTCGTAACTCAAATATTCTCCTCCACGATCAGATCGTAGCAACTTTATATTCTTGTTACAATGATTTTCCACTTCACTCTGAAATTCTTTGAACTTTTCAAATGTTTCAGACTTATGTTTCATTAAGTAGATATACCCATATCTGCTCAAATCATCAGTGAAGGTGAGAAAATAACGATACCCGCCGCGAGCCTCAATATTCATCGGACCACATACATCAGTATGTATGATCTCCAACAAATCTGTTGCTCGCTCCATTGTTCCGGAGAACGGCGTTTTAGTCATCTTGCCCATAAGGCATGGTTCGCAAGTACCAAGTGATTCATAATCAAGTGATTCCAAAAGTCCATCAGTATGGAGTTTCTTCACGCGCTTTACACCAATATGACCCAAACGGCAGTGCCACAAATAAGTTGCACTATCATTATCAACTATGCATCTTTTGGTTTCAACATTATGAATATGTGTATCACTACTATCGAGATTCAACAAAAATAGACCACTCTTCAAGGGTGCATGGCCATAAAAGATATTACTCATATAAATAGAACAACCATTATTCTCAGATTTAAATGAATAACCGTCACACATCAAACAAGATCCAGATATAATGTTCATGCTCAACGCTGGCACCAAATAACAATTATTTAGGTCTAAAACTAATCCCGAAGGTAGATCTAGAGGTAGCGTGCCGACGGCGATCACATCGACTTTGGAACCATTTCCCAAGCGCATCGTCACCTCGTCCTTAGCCAGTCTTCGCTTAATCCGTAGTCCCTGTTTCGAGTTGCAAATATTAGCAACAGAACTAGTATCAAATACCCAGGTGCTACTGCGAGCTCTAGTAAGGTACACATCAATAACATGTATATCACATATACCTTTGTTCACCTTGCCATCCTTCTTATCCGCCAAATACTTGGGGCAGTTCCGCTTCCAGTGACCAGTCTGCTTGCTGTAGAAGCACTCAGTCTCAGGCTTAGGTCCAGACTTGGGTTTCTTCTCTTGAGCAGCAACTTGTTTGCCATTCTTCTTGAAGTTCCCCTTCTTCTTCCCTTTACCCTTTTTCTTGAAACTGGTGGTCTTGTTGACCATCAACACTTGATGCTCCTTCTTGATTTCTACCTCCGCAGCCTTTCGCATTGCGAAGAGCTCGGGAATTGTCTTATCCATCCCTTGCATATTATAGTTCATCACGAAGCTCTTGTAGCTTGGTGGTAGTGATTGAAGAATTCTGTCAATGACACTATCATCCGGAGATTAACTCCTAGTTGAATCAACTGATTGTTATACCCAGACATTTTGAGTATATGTTCATTGACAGAACTATTCTCCTCCATCTTGCAGTTGTAGAACTTATTGGAGACTTCACATCTCTCGATCCGGGCATTTGCTTGAAATATTAACTTCAACTCCTGGAACATCTCACTTGCTCCATGACGTTCAAAACGTCGTTGAAGTCCTGGTTCTAAGCCGTAAAGCATGGCACACTAAACTATCGAGTAGTCATCAGCATTGCTCTGCCAGACGTTCTTAACATCGTCAGTTGCATCTGCAGTAGGCCTGGCACGCAGCGGTGCTTCCAGGACGTAATTCTTTTGTGCAGCAATGAGGATAATCCTCAAGTTACGGACCCAGTCCGTGTAATTGCTACCATCATCTTTCAAGTTTGCTTTTTCAAGGAACGCATTAAAATTCAACGAAACAAAAACACAGGCCATCTATCTACAATGAACATAGACAAGCAAAATACCATCAGGTACTAAGTTCATGATAAATTTAAGTTCAATTAATCATATTACTTAAGAACTCCCACTTAGATAGACATCCCTCTAATCATCTAAGTGATCACGTGATCCAAATCAACTAAACCATGTCCGATCATCACGTGAGATGGAGTAGTTTTCAATGGTGAACATCACTATGTTGATCATATCTACTATATGATTCACGCTCGACCTTTCGGTCTCAGTGCTCCGAGGCCATATCTGCATATGCTAGGCTCGTCAAGTTTAACCCGAGTACTCTGCGTGTGCAAAACAGGCTTGCACCCGTTGTAGATGAACGTAAAGCTTATCACACCCGATCATCACGTGGTGTCTCGGCACGACGAACTTTGGCAATGGTGCATACTCAGGGAGAACACTTTTATCTTGAAATTTACTCAGAGATCATCTTATAATGCTTGTGATCTCCGTCTACGAAGCACCTCATGATCACCATCGTCACCGGCGCGACACCTTAATCTCCATCGTAGCATCGTTGTCGTCTCGCCAACTATTGCTTCTACGACTATCGCTACCGCTTAGTGATAAAGTAAAGAAATTACAGGGCGATTGCATTGCATACAATAAAGCGACAACCATATGGCTCCTGCCAGTTGCCAATAACTCGGTTACAAAACATGATCATCTCATACAATAAAATATAGCATCATGCCTTGACCATATCACATCACAACATTCCCTGCAAAAACAAGTTAGACGACCTCTACTTTGTTGTTGCAAGTTTTACGTGGCTGCTACGGGCTGAGCAAGAACCATTCTTACCTACGCATCAAAACCACAACGATAGTTCGTCAAGTTAGTGTTGTTTTAACCTTCTCAAGGACCGGGCGTAGTCACACTCGGTTCAACTAAAGTTGGAGAAACTGACAACCGCCAGCCACCTGTGTGCAAAGCATGTCGGTAGAACCAGTCTCACGTAAGCATACGCGAAATGTCGGTCCAGGCCGCTTCATCCAACAATACCGCCAAACCAAAGTATGGCATGCTGGTAAGTAGTATGACTTGTATCGCCCACAACTCACTTGCGTTCTACTCGTGCATATAACAACTACGCATAAACCTGGCTCTGATACCACTGTTGGGGAACATAGTAATTTCAAAAAAATTCCTAGGCACACGAAAGATCATGGTGATGCATAGCAACGAGAGGGGAGAGTGTTGTCCACGTACCCTCATAGACCGAAAGCGGAAGCATTAGCACAACGCGGTTGATGTAGTCGTACGTCTTCAAGATCCGACCGATCCAAGTACCGAACGTACGGCACCTCCGAGTTCAGCACACGTTCAGCTCGATGACGTCCCGCAAACTCCGATCCAGCAGAGCTTCACGGGAGAGTTCCGTCAGAACGACGGTGTGACGACGGTGATGATGTTGCTACCAACGCGGGGCTTCGCCTAAGCACCGCTACGATATGACCGAGGTGGAATATGGTGGAAGGGGGCACCGCACACGGCTAAGAGATCAAGAGATCAATTGTTGTGTCTAGAGGTGCCCCATGCCCTCGTATATAAAGGAGCAAGGGGGGAGAGGCGACCGGCCAAGGAGGGTGTGCTACCTCTTGAGCACTGCGTTGGTTTTCCCTTGAAAAGGAAAGGGTGATGCAGTAAAGTAGCGTAAGTATTTCCCTCAGTTTTGAGAACCAAGGTATCAATCCAGTAGGAGACCACGCGCGAGTCCCACGCACCTACACAAACAAATAAGAAGCTCACAACCAACGCGATAAAGGGGTTGTCAATCCCTTCACGGTCACTTATGAGAGTGAGATCTTATAGATATAATAGGATAATATTTTTGGTATTTTTATGATAAAGATGCAAAGTAAAATAAACGGTAATAGAAATAGCTAAGTGTTGGAAGATTAATATGATGGAAAATAGACCCGGGGGCCATAGGTTTCACTAGTGGCTTCTCTCAAGATAGCATAAGTATTGCGATGGGTAAACAAATTACTGTCGAGCAATTGATAGAATTGAGCATAGTTATGAGAATATCTAGGCATGATCATGTATATAGGCATCACGTCTGCGACAAGTAGACCGAAACGATTCTGCATCTACTACTATTACTCCACACATCGACCGCTATCCAGCATGCATCTAGAGTATTAAGTTCATAAGAACGGAGTAACGCCTTAAGCAAGATGACATGATGTAGAGGGATAAACTCAAGCAATATGATATAAACCCCATCTTTTTATCCTCGATGGCAACAATACAATACGTGCTTTGCTGCCCCTGCTGTCACTGGGAAAGGACACCGCAAGATTGAACCCAAAGCTAAGCACTTCTCCCATTGCAAGAAAGATCAATCTAGTAGGCCAAACCAAACTGATAATTCGAAGAGACTTGCAAAGATAACCAATCATACATGAAAGAATTCAGAGGAGATTCAAATATTGTTCAGAGATAAACTTGATCATAAACCCACAATTCATCGGATCTCGACAAACACACCGCAAAAGAAGATTACATTGAATAGATCTCCAAGAGAAACAAGGAGAACTTTGTATTGAGATCCAAAGAGAGAGAAGAAGCCATCTAGCTAATAACTATGGACCCAAAGGTCTGAGGTAAACTACTCACACATCATCGGAGAGGCTATGGTGTTGATGTAGAAGCCCTCCGTGATCAATGCCCCCTCCGGCGGAGCACCGGAAAAGGCCCCAAGATGGGATCTCACGGGTACAGAAGGTTGCGGCGGTGGAAATAGGGCTTTGGCTCTTGTTCTGATGTTTTCTGGGTATATGGGTATATATAGGAGGAAGAAGTACGTTGGTGGAGCAACATGGGCCCCACGAGGGTGGAGGGCTCGCCCAGGGGGTAGGCGCGCCCCCCTGCCTCGTGCCTTCCTCGTTGATTGCTTTACGTAGACTCCAAGTCCTCTGGATCACGTTTGTTCCGAAAATCACGTTCTCGAAGGTTTCATTCCGTTTGGACTCCATTTGATATTCTTTTTCTCGGAAACACTGAAACAGGAAAAAAACAGCAATTTGGGCTGGGCCTCCGGTTAATAGGTTAGTCCCAAAAATAATATAAAAGTGTATAATAAAGCCCAATAAACATTCAAAACAGAATATAATATAGCATGGAACAATAAAAAATTATAGATACGTTGGAGACGTATCGAGCATCCCCAAGCTTAATTCCTGCTCGTCCTCGAGTAGGTAAATGATAAAAATAGAATTTTTGATGTGGAATGCTACTTACAATAATTTTTAATGTAACCCTCTTAATTGTGGTATGAATATTTAGATCCGAAAGATTCAAGATAATGGTTTAATATTGACATAAAAGTAATAATACTTCAAGCATACTAACTAAGAAATTATGTCTTCTCAAAATAACATGGCCAAAGAAAGGTCATCCCTACAAAATCATATAGTTTGGTTATGCTCCATCTTCGTCACACAAAATACTCAAATCATGCACAACCCCGGTTTCAGCCAAGCAATTGTTTCATACTTTAGAATTTTCAAACTTTTTCAACTTTCACGCAATACATGAGCGTGAGCCATGGACATAGCACTATGGGTGGAATAGAATATAGTGATGGGGGTAATGTGGAGAAGACAAAAAGGAGAAGATAGTCTCACATCAAAGCGGCAAATCAACAGGCTATGGAGATGCCCATCAATTGATGTTAATGTGAGGAGTAGGGATTGCCATGCAACGGATGCACTAGAGTTATAAATGTATGAAAGCTCAACAAAAGAAACTAAGTGGGTGTGCATCCAACTTGCTTGCTCATGAAGACCTAGGGCATTTCAGGAATCCCATTGTTGGAATATACAAGCCAAGTTCTATAACGAAAAATTCCCACTAGTATATGAAAGTGACAAAACAAGAGACTATCTATCATAAGGATCATGGTGCTACTTTGAAGCACAAGTATGGAAAAAGGATAGTAGCATTGCCCCTTTTTCTTTTTTTTCGGGCCCTTTTCTTTTAGCCTTTTCTCTTTTTTTACATTGGGGACAATGCTCTATGAATGATGATCATCACACTTCTATTCATTTACAACTCAATGATTAAAACTCGATACTACAACAAAGTATGACTCTATATGAATGCCTCCGGCGGTGTACCGGGAATGAATCAAGAGTGACATGTATGAAATAATATGCATGGTGGCTTTGCCACGAATACGATGTCAACTACATGATCATGCAAGGCAATATGACAAAGATGAAAACGTGTCATGAAAAACGGAACGGTGGAAAGTTGCATGGCAATATATCTCCGAATGGCTATGGAAATGCCATAATAGGTAGGTATGGTGGCTGTTTTGAGGAAGATATAAGGAGGTTTATGTGTGATAGAGCGTATCGTATCACGGGGTTTGGATGCACCGGCGAAGTTTACACTAACTCTCAAGGTGAGAAAAGGCAATGCACGGTACCGAAGAGGCTAGCAATGATGGAAAGGTGAGAGTGCGTATAATCCATGGACTCAACATTAGTCATAAAGAACTCACATACTTATTGCAAAAATCTACAAGTCATCAAAACCAAGCACTACATGCATGCTCCTAGGGGGGAGGTTGGTAAGAGTTAACCATCGCGCGCCCCCGACCTCCACACAAGGGATGACACTCAAAGAACATCTCATGTTTCAAATTTGTTACACAATGTTTACCATACGTGCATGCTACGGGATTTGCAAACTTCAACACAAGCATTTCTCAATTTCACAATTACTCAACTAGCACAACTTTAGTATTACTACCTCCATATCTCAAAACAATCATCAAGCATCAAACTTTTCTTAGTATTCAACGCACTCATAAGAGAGTTTTTACTAATGTTGAATACCTTGCATATTAGGAGTAATTTCATGATTAAAGAAAATTACCATGCTGTTTTGTAGGACTCTCAAAATAATAAAAGTGAGGCATGAGAGAACAATAATTTCTATAAAACAAATCCACCACCGTGCTCTAAAAGATATAAGTGACGCACTAGACCAAAAACTATATAGCTCAAAAGATATAAGTGAAGCACATAGAGTATTCTAATAAATTCCGAATCATGTGTGTGTCTCTCTCAAAAGGTGTGTACAGCAAGTATGATTGTGGTAAACTAAAAAGTAAAGACTCAAATCATACAAGACGCTCCAAGAAAAACACATATCATGTGGTCAATAAAAGTATAGCTCCAAGTAAATTACCGATGGACGAAGACGAAAGAGGGGATGCCTTCCGGGGCATCCCCAAGCTTTGGCTTTTTGATGTCCTTAGATTATCTTGGGGTGCCATGGGCATCCCCAAGCTTAGGCTTTTGCCACTCCTTGTTCCATAATCCATCAAATCTTTACCCAAAACTTGAAAACTTCACAACACAAAACTCAACGGAAAATCTCATAAGCTCAGTTAGAGAAAGAAAACAAAACACCACTTCAAGGTACTGTATTGAACTCATTATTTATTTATATTGGTGCTAAACTTAATGTATTCCAACTTCCCTACGGTTTATAAACTATTTTACTAGCCATTGATTCATCAAAATAAGCAAACAACACACGAAAAACAGAATCTGTCAAAAACAGAACAGTCTATAGTAATCTGTGACTAACGCAAACTTTTGGAACATAAAAAATTCCACCAAATTAGGAAGTTCTAGATAATTTGTTTATTGATGTACCGCAAAAAGAATCAACTGAAAAGCACGTTCCTGTGATTTATTAAAACTAATCTCATGCGCACAAAGTTTCTGTTTTTTTACAGCAGGATCAAATAACTATCACCGTAGGTTATCCTAACGGTTTACTTGGCACAAACACTAATTAAAACACAAAAATGAATCTAACTAGAGGCTAGACAAATATTTATTCCTAAACAGAAGCAAAAAGGAAAAAACTAAATTAAAATTGGGTTGCCTCCCAACAAGCGCTAACGTTTAACGCCCCTAGCTAGGCATAAAAGCAAGGATAGATCTAAGTATTGCCATCTTTGGTGGGCAATCCTTCAATAAGACACCTATAACCCACAGTAGTTTCTTTCTTTTGATTAATTATCAAAATCCTAGGCACCAAATCAAGAAAATCATTTGTGGCAAACGGTTCCTTAATGATAGCAAAAAGATTGGGATGAACACTTATTGATTTTAAATCCGCAGTTCCCTTACTAGAGGATTCACGCTTATTTTTAGGAACATAAACAAGCTTAGCAATTTTGGTAGAAGGATTTGGAGTATTTTTAACGGAAGAAAAAGCGGACCCTAAGTTGGTAATAATTCCCTCAAGTTTATCGATCCTGGTGGAATCTTGATCTATTCTTTCATTAATTATGGGTTCTTTTTCCTTCAAAAAATTCAGAGTAACTCCCACCTTAGACCCATATTGGGTAATTTGGTTGTGGATGTTTTTATCCAAATTCTCAATCAACACCACGGTAGCAACTTTATTTTCAATAATTCCTTTGCATCACATGTTCCAAAGTTAATATAGTTCCATTGACCAAAAGAGGCGGTGAGCCAAAAAAATCTATCATAGCATTATAAGAATCAAAAGTATGGCTACACAAGAAATTCCCTCCGGTAATGGTATCAAAAATATATCTGTACCAAGGAGTAGTGCCTACATAAAAATTGCGGAGAGGAACGGAAGTAGATTGCTTTCTGGTAGATCTATTTTGAGCATTGCAAATTCTTACCAAGCGTCTTTTAAATTTTCACCCTCCCTTTGCTTAAAATTAAGAACTTCATTCTCGGGAGACAAAGGAGTAGATAAAGGACTAGCCATAATGACGAGGCAAGCAAGAAAGCGACAAACGGAAGAGAGAGGGTGAATAAAATGGCAAGGGTGAAGTGGGGGAGAGGAAAACGAGAGGCAAATGGCAAATAATGTAATGCGAGGGAGATGAGTTTGTGATAGGTACTTGGTATGTCTTGACTTGTGCGTAGACTCCCCGGCAACGGCGCCAGAAATCCTTCTTGCTACCTCTTGAGCACTGCGTTGGTTTTCCCCAGAAGAGGAAAGGGTGATGCAGTAAAGTAGCATAAGTATTTCCCTCAGTTTTGAGAACCAAGGTATCAATCCAGTAGGAGACCACGCGCGAGTCCCACGCACCTACACAAACAAATAAGAACCTCGCAACCAACACGATAAAGGGGTTGTCAATCCCTTCACGGTCACTTACAAGAGTGAGATCTGATAGATATAATAGGATAATATTTTTGGTATTTTTATGATAAAGATGCAAAGTGAAATAAACGGTAATAGGAATAGCTAAGTGTTGGAAGATTAATATGATGGAAAATAGACCCGGGGGCCATAGGTTTCACTAGTGGCTTCTCTCAAGATAGCATAAGTATTGCGATGGGTAAACAAATTACTGTCGAGCAATTGATAGAATTGAGCATAGTTATGAGAATATCTAGGCATGATCATGTATATAGGCATCACGTCCGCGACAAGTAGACCGAAACGATTCTGCATCTACTACTATTACTCCACACATCGACCGCTATCCAGCATGCATCTAAAGTATTAAGTTCATAAGAACGGAGTAACGCATTAAGCAAGATGACATGATGTAGAGGGATAAACTCAAGCAATATGATATAAACCCCATCTCTTTATCCTCGATGGCAACAATACAATACGTGCCTTGCTGCCCCTGCTGTCACTGGGAAAGGACACCGCAAGATTGAACCCCAAGCTAAGCACTTCTCCCATTGCAAGAAAGATCAATCTAGTAGGCCAAACCAGACTGATAATTTGAAGAGACTTGCAAAGATAACCAATCATACATAAAAGAATTCAGAGGAGATTCAAATATTGTTCATAGATAAACTTGATCATAAACCCACAATTCATCGGATCTCGACAAACACACCGCAAAAGAAGATTACATCAAATAGGTCCCCAAGAGAAACAAGGAGAACTTTGTATTGAGATCCAAAGAGAGAGAAGAAGCCATCTAGCTAATAACTATGGACCCGAAGGTCTGAGGTAAACTACTCACACATCATCGGAGAGGCTATGGTGTTGATGTAGAAGCCCTCCGTGATCAATGCCCCCTCCGACGGAGTGCCAGAAAAGGCCCCAAGATGGGATCTCACGGGTACAGAAGGTTGTGGTGGTGGAAATAGGGTTTTGGCTCTTGTTCTGATGTTTTCCGGGTATATGGGTATATATAGGAGGAAGAAGTACGTCGGTGGAGCAACATGGGCCCCACGAGGGTGGAGGGCGCGCCCCCTGCCTCGTGCCTTCCTCGTTGATTGCTTTACATAGACTCCAAGTCCTCTGGATCATGTTTTTCCCGAAAATCACGTTCCCGAAGGTTTCATTCCGTTTGGACTCCGTTTGATATTCTTTTTCTGTGAAACACTGAAACAGGCAAGAAACAACAATTTGGGTTGGGCCTCCGGTTAATAGGTTAGTCCCAAAAATAATATAAAAGTGTATAATAAGGCCCAATAAACATTCAAAACAGAATATAATATAGCACGGAACAAGAAAAAATTATAGATACGTTGGAGACGTATCAGGGCGCGCCAAGGGGGGAGTCCTACTCCCACCGGGAGTAGGACTCCTCCTTTTCTTGTTGGGGTAGGAGAAGGGAAGGAAGGGAGAGAGGAGGAGAAGTAAAAAGGGGGGCACCGCCCCCCTTTCCTTGTCCATTTCGAACTAGAGTGGCAGGGGGCGCGCGACTGCCCTGGCCGCCCCTCCTCTTCTCCCACTAAGGCCCATTAGGCCCAATATACTCCCCGGGGGGTTCCGGTAACCCCCCGGTACTCCGGTAAATGTCCGAAACCTGCTGAAACACTTCCGGTGTCCGAACATAGTCATCCAATATATCGATCTTTACGTCTCGACCATTTCGAGACTCCTCGCCATGTCCGTGATCATATCCGGGACTCCGAACTACCTTCGGTACATCAAAACGCAAAAACTTATAATACCGATCATCACTGAAGTTTAAGCGTGCGGACCCTACGGGTTCGAGAACTATGTAGACATGACCGAGACACGTCTCCGGTCAATAACCAATAGCGGAACCTGGATGCTCATATTGGTTCCCACATATTCTATGAAGAACTTTATCGGTTAAACCGCATAATAACATACGTTGTTCCCTTTGTCATCGGTATGTTACTTGCCCGAGATTCGATCGTCGGTATCTCAATACCTAGTTCAATCTCGTTACCGGCAAGTCTCTTTACTCGTTATGTAATGCATCATCCCGCAACTAACTCATTAGTCACATTGCTTGCAAGGCTTATAGTGATGTACATTACCGAGAGGGCCCAGAGATACCTCTCCGACAATCGGAGTGACAAATCCTAATCTCGAAATACACCAACTCAACAAGTACCTTCGGAGACACCTGTAGAGCACCTTTATAATCACCCAGTTACGTTGTGATGTTTGGTAGCACACAAAGTTTTCCTCCGGTAAACGGGATTTGCATAATCTCATAGTCATAGGAACATGTATAAGGCATGAAGAAAGCAATAGCAACATACTAAACGATCAAGTGCTAAGCTAACAGAATGGGTCAAGTCAATCACATCATTCTCCTAATGATGTGATCCCGTTAATCAAATGACAACTCATGTCCATGGCTAGGAAACTCAACCATCTTCGATTAACGAGCTAGTCAAGTAGAGGCATACTAGTGACACTATGTTTGTCTATGTATTCACACATGTATTATGTTTCCGGTTAATACAATTTTAGCATGAATAATAAACATTTATCATGATATGAGGAAATAAATAATAAATTTATTATTGCCTCTAGGGCATATTTCCTTCAATCGCTCGGGTTCATTCAGCAGCCAAGGAATCGCTCAGGTTCAGTTAACAGCCAAGGGATCAATCGCTCGTAGCTAGTGCGATCGCTCGGGTTCAGTTAGCCAACGCCTCGCACCCACTCGCATACGCGAGAAACACGCAAACCACAGATCACCGCTCGGCCCCGACCACACACCGTATCCGGGAACTCCCCGATGTTTTCCTCGCCCTCGCTTCTACCATGATTTTTTCCGTCATGGACATCCCAAAGAATGTCATGCAGGGGCGTCTCCGGCCCGCCCAAAACGAAAAGCCCATTTTCTGTCATGAATTTTTGTCATAGAAGTAAGACCCCACCACATCTATGATGATACGTGTTTTTTCACAATTATCGTCATACAAGTGTCATAAGCATGACATTTTTTCGTTCGGGCCATAATATCACGGATGTGTCTTTTTTTGTGGTGTGAGGAGAATATGGTGGCTCTATTGGCTTCTTGGGGAGCATTGTGCCTCCACACCACTCCAACAGAGACCTACTTCCTCTCAAAGGGAAGGAACTTCGGTAACACATCCTCGTCTTCCCGGCTCCACTTGTGGTTATCTCTTACCTTTACTTTGTGCAAGCTTCACTTATGTTGTTTATCTTACTTGCTTGGGTGTTGTTGTTGCTAGAATCATAGAGGTAGTACACCTAGTTGCATATCTAGACAAACCTATTTGTTAAGAAAAGCTAAAAATTGGTACTTGCATATTCACGCCCCCCCTCTAGTCAACCATATCGATCCTTTCAATAATAAATAGCATCATTCTTAGCAGAAGTAGCATCATCAATTACTTGCGACATATCAGGATTAATAACAGGTGGTGGTGTTCCAAGCATACTCAAAACATAAGGCGAATCAAGTGCAAAGCTAGATAACAGTTCCTTACCTCCCCTCGTCTTAGAGGGACCGATCTTGGTTCTATCATCCTTAAGATCCTTCATAGTGATCAACAGATATAAATCCCAAGTGACTCAACAAATATTGCTATGCTCCCCGGCAACAGCGCCATAAAAAGGTCTTGATAACACACAAGTATAGGGGACCGCAACAGTTTTCGAGGGTAGAGTATTCAACCCAAATTTATTGATTCAACACAAGGGGAGCCAAAGAATATTTGCAAGTATTAGCAATTGAGTTGTCAATTCAAGGACACATGGAGACTAAATATCTGCAGTAGAGTGATTAGTAGCACAGTAGTATGGTAATTTGATAGTGATAGCAGTAATAGTAGTAGTAACAGTAACGGTAGCAGCAATAGTTTTGTAGCAATTGTGACAGTAATAGCAACAGCAGTAGCTTAGCAAAGATCAATATGTGAAAAGCTCGTCGGCATTGGATCGGTGATAATGTTGGATAATATTCAATAGTCATAACCTAGGGCGACACATAACTAGCTCCAGTTGATCAATGTAATGTAGGCATGTATTCCGTATATAATCATATGTGCTTATAGTAAGAACTTACATGACATCTTTTGTCCTACCCTCCCGTGGCAGCGAGGTCCATAAGGAAATTGAGGGATATTAAGGCCTCCTTTTAATAGAGAACCAGAACAAAGCATTAACACATAGTGAATACATGAACTCCTCAAACTACGGTAATCACCGAAAAGAATCCCAATTATTGTCACCTTGGGGTATGCGGATCATAACACGTAGCAGGTGCATATAACTTGCAAGATCAGATCAAGAACACAAATATATTCATGAAAACATAAAGGGTTCAGATATGAAATCATGGCACTCGTGAAGGAAATATGCCCTAGCGGCAATAATAAAGTTGTTATTTATATTTCCTTATATCATGATAAATGTTTATTATTCATGCTAGAATTGTATTAACCGGAAACTTGATACATGTGTGAATACATAGACAAAACAAAGTGTCCCTAGTATGCCTCTACTTGACTAGCTTGTTAATCAAAGATGGTTAAGTTTCCTGACCATAGACATGCGTTGTCATTTGATGAACGGGATTACATCATTAGGAGAATGATGTGATGGACAAGACCCATCCGTTAGCTTAGCATAATGATTGTTAAGTTTCATTGCTATTGCTTTCTTCATGACTTATACGTGTTCCTTTGACAATGAGATTATGCAACTCCCGAATACCGGAGGAACACCTTGTGTGCTATCAAATGTCATAATGTAACTGGGTGATTATAAAGATGCTCTACAGGTGTCTCCGAAGGTGTTTGTTGGGTTGGCATAGATCAAGATTAGGATTTGTCACTCCGTGTATCAGAGAGGTATCTCTTGGCCCTCTCGGTAATGCACATCACTATAAGCCTTGCAAGCAATGTGACTAATGAGTTAGTTACGGGATGATGCATTACGGAACGAGTAAAGAGACTTGCCGGTAACGAGATTGGACTAGGTATGAGGATACCGACGATCGAATCTCGGGCAAGTAACATACCGATGACAAAGGGAATAACGTATGTTGTTATTGCGGTATGACCGACAAAGATCTTCGTAGAATATGAGCATCTAGGTTCCGCGGTTGGTTATTGATCGGAGATGTGTCTCGGTCATGTCTACATAGTTCTCGAACTCGTAGGGTCCGCACGCTTAACGTTCGACGACGACTTGTATGATGAGTTATGTGTTTTTGGTGACCGAAGATTGTCTGGAGTCCCGGATGAGATCGCGGACATTACGAGGTGTCTCGAAATAGTCGAGAGGTAAAGATTGATATATTGGAAGATGGTATTCGGACACCGGAATGGTTTCGAGTGGTTCGGGTATTTTTTCGGAGTACCGAGGGGTTACCGGAACCCCCGGGGGAGATCATGGGCCTCATGGGCCACGGGAGAGATAGGGGACAGCCCATAAGGGGTGCCCCCCTCATGGGACTCCGAATTGGACTAGGGGAGGGGCAGCTCCCCCCCTTTCCCTCTCCTACTACCCCCCCTTTCCCCCTTTCCACCTTTCCCACTCCGGAAAAAGGAAAGGGGAATCCTACTAGGACGGGGAGTCCTAGTAGGACTCCCTCGATGGCGCGCCCCTCTAGGCCGGCGGCCTCCTCCCCTCCTCCTTTATATACAGGGGCAGGGGGCATCCCAAAGAACAACAGTTATTCTCTTAGCCGTGTGCGGTGCCCCCCTCCACGGTTTACTCCTCCGGTCATAGCGTTGTAGTGCTTAGGCGAAGCCCTGCACGGATCACATCACCATCACCATCACCACGCCATCGTGCTGACGAAACTCTCCCTCGACCCTCTGCTGGATCAAAAGTTCGAGGGATGTCATTGAGCTGAACGTGTGCTGAACTCGGAGGTGCCGTACGTTTGGTACTAGATCGGTTGGATCGTGAAGACGTTCGACTACATCAACCGCGTTAACCTAACGCTTCCGCTTTCGGTCTACGAGGGTACGTGGACACACTCTCCCCCACTCGTTGCTATGCATCTCCTAGATAGATCTTGCGTGATCATAGGAATTTTTTTGAAATTGCATGCTACGTTCCCCAACAGTGGCATCCGAACCAGGTCTATGCGTAGATGATATGCACGAGTAGAACACAAAGAGTTGTGGGTGATAATAGTCATACTGCTTACCACCAATGTCTTACTTTGATTCGACGGTATTGTTGGATGAAGCGGCCAGGACAAACCTTAGATGACCACGTTCATGAGACCGGTTCCACCGACAGACATGCAACTTGTTTTGCATAAAGGTGGCTGCCGGGTGTTTGTTTCTCCAACTTTAGTTGAATCAAGTTTGACTACGGCCGGTCCTTGTTGAAGGTTAAAATGGGACACTTGACGAAAAATCGTTGTGGTTTTGATGCATAGGTAAGAACGGTTCTTGCTAGAAGCCCGTAGCAGCCACGTAAAACTTGCAACAACAAAGTAGAGGACGTCTAACTTGTTTTTGCAGGCATGTTGTGATGTGATATGGTCAAGACATGATGTGATATAATTTGTTGTATGAGATGATCGTCTTTTGTAAAAGTTATCGGCAACTCACAGGAGCCTTATGGTTGTCGCTTTATTGTATGAAATGCAATCGCCATGTAACTGCTTTACTTTATCACTATGCGGTAGCGATAGTTGTAGAAGCAATAGTTGGCGAGACGACAACGACGCTACGATGGAGATCATGTTGTCAAGCCGATGACGATGGAGATCATGACGGTGCTTTGGAGATGGAGATCAAAGGCACAAGATGATGATGGCCATATCATGTCACATATTTTTGATTGCATGTGATGTTTATATTTTATGCATCTTATTTTGCTTAGTACGGCGGTAGCATTATAAGATGATCCCTTACTAAATTTCAAGGTATAAGTGTTCTCCCTAAGTATGCACCGTTGCTACAGTTCGTCCTGCCGAGACACCACGTGATGATTGGGTGTGATAAGCTCTACGTTCACATACAACGGGTGTACGACAGTTTTGCACATGCAGAATACTCGGGTTAAATTTGACGAGCCTAGCATATGCAGATATGGCCTCGGAACACTGAGGCCGAAAGGTCGAACGTGAATCATATAGATATGATCAACATAGAGATGTTCACCATTGAAAACTAATCCATCTCACGTGATGATCGGATATGGTTTAGTTAATATGGATCACGTGATCGTTTAGATGACTAGAGGGATGTCTATCTAAGTGGGAGTTCTTAAGTAATATGATTAATTGAACTTTAATTTATCATGAACTTAGTCCTGACAGTATTTGCATATCGATGTTGTAGATCAATAGCTCGCGTATAGCTCCCCTGTTTTATTTTTGATATGTTCCTAGAGAAAACTAAGTTGAAAGATGATAGTGGCAATGATGCGGACTGGGTCCGTGATCTGAGGATTATCATCATTGCTGCACAGAAGAATTATGTCCTTGATGCACCGCTAGGTGACAGACCTGTTGCAGGAGCTGATGCAGACGTTATGAACGTTTGACAAGCTCGGTATGATGACTACTTGATAGTTTAGTGTGTCATACTTTACGGCTTAGAACCGGGACTTCAAAAAAGTTTTGAACGCCACGGAGCATATGAGATGTTCCAAGAGCTAAAATTGGTATTTTAGACTCACGCCCGTGTTTAGAGGTATGAGACCTCTGACAAGTACTTTGCCTACAAGATGGAGGATAATAGCTCAGCTACTGAGCATGTGCTCAGAATGTCTGAGTACTACAATCACTTGAATCAAGTGGGAATTAATCTTCTAGATAAGATAGTGATTGACAGAGTTCTCTAGTCACTATCACCAAGTTACTAGAACTTCGTGATGAACCATAATATGCAAGGGATAACGGAAACGATTCCCAAGCTCTTCGTGATGCTGAAATCGGCGAAGGTAGAAATCAAGAAAAAGCATCAAGTGTTAATGATTGACAAGACCACTAGTTACAAGTAAAAGGGCAAGGGAAAGAAAGGGAACTTCAAGAAGAATGGCAAGCAAGTTTCCACTCCCGTGAAGAAGCCCAAAGCTAGACATAAGCCTGAAACTGAGTGCTTCTACTGCAAAGGGAATGGTCACTGGAAGTGGAACTACCCCAAATACTTGGCGGATAAGAAGGATGGCAAAGTGAACAAAAGCATATTTGATATACATGTTATTGGTGTGTACTTTACTAGTGTTCATAGTAACCCCAGGGAATTTGATACCGGTTCAGTTGCTAAGATTAGTAACTTGAAACAGGAGTTGCAAAATGAACAGAGACTAGTTAAGGGCAAGGTGATGATGTGTGTTGGAAATGATTCCAAGGTTGATAAGATCACCATCGCACACTCCTTTTACCTTCGGGATTAGTGTTGAACCTAAAATAAATGTTATTTGGTTTTGCGTTGAGCATGAATATGATTGGATCATGTTTATTGCAATACAGTTATTCATTTAAGTCGAAGAATAATTGTTATTCTGTTTACATGAATAAAACCTTCTATGGTCATACATTTAATATAAATGGTTTATTGAATCTCGATCGTAGTGATACACATATTCATAATATTGATGCCAAAAGATGCAAAGTTGATAATGATAGTGCAACATACTTGTGGCACTGCCATTTAGGTCATATTGGTGTAAAGCGCATGAAGAAACTCCATGCGGATGGACTTTTGGAATCACTTGATTATGAATCATTTGATGCTTGCGAACCATGCCTCATGGGCAAGATGACTAAGACTCCGTTCTCCGGAACAATGGAGCGAGCCACTGACTTATTGGAAATAATACATACCGATGTATGCGGTCCAATGAGTGTTGAGGCTCGCGGCGGGTATCGTTATTTTCTAACCTTCACAGATGATTTGAGCAGATATGGGTATATCTACTTAACGAAACACAAGTCAGAAACATTTGAAAAGGTTCAAAGAATTTCAGAGTGAAGTGGAGAATCATCGTAACAAGAAAATAAAGTTTCTACGATCTGATCACGGAGGTGAATATTTGAGTTATGAGTTTGGCCTTCATTTAAAACAATGTGGAATAGTTTCACAACTCACGCCACCTCGAACACCATAGCGTAATGGTGTGTCCAAACGTCGTAACCGTACTTTATTAGATATGGTGCGGTCCATGATGTCTCTTACCGATTTACCACTATCGTTTTGGGGTTATGCATTAGAGACAGCTGCATTCACTTTAAATAGGGCACCGTCTAAATCCGTTGAGACGACACCGTATGAACTATGGTTTGGCAAGAAACCTAAGCTGTCGTTTCTTAAAGTTTGGGGTTGCGATGCTTATGTGAAAAAACTTCAGCCTGATAAGCTCGGACCCAAATCGGAGAAGTGCGCTTCATAGGATACCCAAAAGAAACTGTTGGGTATACCTTCTATCACAGATCGGAAGGCAAGATCTTTGTTGCTAAGAATGGATCCTTTCTAGAGAAGGAGTTTCTCTCAAAAGAAATGAGTGGGAGAAAAGTAGAACTTGATTAGGTAATTGTACCTTCTCTCAAATTGGAAAGTAGTTCATCAAAGAAACCAGTTCAAGTGATGCCTATACCAACTAGAGAGGAAGCTAATGATAATGATCATGAAAACTTCAGATCAAGTTACTACCGAACCTCGTAGGTCAACCAGAGCACGTTCCACACCAAAGTAGTACGGTAATCTTGTTCTGGAAGGCATGTTACTAGAACAAGACGAACCTACGAACTATGAGGAAGCGATGATGAGCCCAGATTCCGCAAAATGGCTTGAGGCCATGAAATCTGAGATAGGATCCATGTATGAGAACAAAGTGTGGACTTTGGTGGACTTGCCCGATGATCCGCAAGCCATTGAGAATAAATGGATCTTCAAGAGGAAGACGGGCGCTGATGGTAGAGTTACTATCTACAAAGCTTGACTTGTTGCAAAAAGGTTTTTCGACAAGTTCAAGGGGTTGACTACGATGAGACTTTCTCACCCGTAGCGATGTTTAAAGTCTGTCTAAATCATGTTAGCAATTGCCGCATTTTATGAAATCTGGCAAATGGATGTCAAAAATGCATTCCTTATTGGATATATCAAAGAAGAGTTGTATATGATGCAACCAGAAGGTTTATTAGATCCTAAAGGTGCTAACAAAGTGTGCAAACTCCAGCGATCCATCTCTGGACTGGTGCAAGCAGCTCGGAGTCGGAATATATGCTTTGATGTGGTGATCAAAGCATATGGTTTTATACAGACTTATGGTGAAGCCTATATTTACAAGAAAGTGAGTGGGAGCTCTGTAGCATTTCTTATATTTGGATGACATATTGTTGATTGGAAATGATGTAAAATTTCTGGATAGTATAAAAGGATACTTGAATAAGTGTTTTTTCAATAAAAGACCTCGGTGAAGCTACTTATATTTTGGGCATCAAGATCTATAGAGATAGATTGAGACGCTTAATAGGACTTTCAAAAGCACATACCTTGACAAGATTTTGAAGAAAATGAAAATGAATCAGTCAAAGAAAGGGTTCTTGCCTGTGTTGCAAGGTGTGAAGTTGAGTATGACTCAAAGCCCGACCATGGCAGAAGATAGAGAGAGAATGAAAGTCATTCCCTATGCCTCAGCCATAGGTTCTATAAAGTATGCCATGCTGTGTACCAGACATATTGTGTACCTTACCAAGAGATTGGCAAGGGGGTACAATAGTGATCCAGGATTAGATCACTGAACAACAGTCAAAATTATCCTTAGTTACCTAAGAGGACTAAGGAAATGTTTCTCGGTTATGGAGGTGATAAAGAGTTTGTCATAAAGAGTTACGTCGTTGCAAGCTTTGACACTGATCTAGATTACTCTAAGTCTCAATCTAGATACGTAGTGAACGTGGGAGCAATTAGCTAGAGTAGCTCCATGCAGAGCATTGTAGACATAGAAATTTGCAAAATACATACGGATCTGAATGTGGCAGACCCGTTGACTAAAACTTCTCTCACAAGCAAAACATGATAAGACCATAGTACTCTTTGAGTGTTAATCACATAGCGATGTGAACTAGATTATTGACTCTATTAAACCCTTTGAGTGTTAATCACATAAAGATGTGAACTATTGGTGTTAAATCACATGGCAATGTGAACTAGATTATTGACTCTAGTGCAAGTGGGAGAATGAAGGAAATATGCCCTAGAGGCAATAACAAAGTTGTTATTTATATTTCTTATATCATGATAAATGTTTATTATTCATGCTAGAATTGTATTAACCGGAAACTTGATACATGTGTGAATACATAGACAAAACAAAGTGTCCCTAGTATGCCTCTACTTGACTAGCTCATTAATCAAAGATGGTTAAGTTTCCTGACCATAGACATGTGTTGTCATTTGATGAACGGGGTCACATCATCAGGAGAATGATGTGACGGACAAGACCCATCCGTTAGCTTAGCATAATGATCGTTAAGTTTTATTGCGATTGCTTTCTTCATGACTTATACATGTTCCTTTGACTATGAGATTATGCAACTCCCGAATACCGAAGGAACACCTTGTGTGCTATGAAACGTCACAACGTAACTGGCTGATTATAAAGATGCTCTACAAGTGTCTTCGAAGGTGTTTGTTGGGTTGGCATAGATCAAGATTAGGATTTGTCACTCCGTGTATCGGAGAGGTATCTCTGGGCCCTCTCGGTAATGCACATCACTATAAGCCTCGCAAGCAATGTGAATAATGAGTTAGTTACGGGATAATGCATTACAGATCGAGTAAAGAGACTTGCCGGTAACGAGGTTGACCGACGATCGAATCTCGGGCAAGTAACATACCGATGACAAAGGGAATAACGTATGTTGTTATTGCGCTTTGACTGATAAAGATCTTCATAGAATATGTAGGAACCAATATGAGCATACAGGTTCCACTGTTGGTTATTGATCGGAGATGTGTCTCGGTCATGTCTACATAGTTCTCGAACCCGTAGGATCCGCACGCTTAACGTTCGATGACGATTTGTATTATGAGTAATGTGTTTTTGTGACCAAAGATTGTTCGGAGTCCCGGATGAGATCACGGACATGATGAGGAGTCTCGAAATAGTCGAGAGGTAAATATTGATATATTGGAAGATGGTATTTGGACACCGGAATGGGTTCGAGTGGTTCAGTTATTTTTTCGGAGTACCGAGGGTTACGGGAACCCCCCGGGGGAGATCATGGGCCACATGGGCCACGGGAGAGAGAGGGGACAACCCACAAGGGGTGGCCGCTCCCCCCACCACCCATGGGAGTCCGAATTGGACTACGGGAGGGGGCGGCGCCTTTCGGTATACAAAAGTAGGGGCTCTCCTTTTGACCCCTTTACTTGTGCACGGGCAGTTAGAGCCACGCCCGGGGCCACACTTAACAAGGCAGAGGAGGGAAGCCGGAGAGAAGCCGAAATGCAAGATGGCCAAGGCGACACTAGGACCAGAAACACCAAAGAGCAAAAGGACGAGACGAGTTCCCCGGGCAAGACCCTTGCGGGGGCAGCCTCAGCGGCCCCGGCAAGGGCCTTGCCGGGGCAGCTCGCCCCCCACCAGCGGAGTGCGCCGCCCTTGAGCCCATGGCTTCCAACGTAGTCAACCATGTTGGAACAAAGGCTCGGGAGGCACCTCCTTGGTGGCATGCAGATCTTTGCCAAGATCATGAACATATGAGATCAGATAAGGACCAGAAGACGGTGACCCTTGGCGGGATTCTAGCCAAGAAGATCCACAAGACCCCCGACAAGCGCCTTGTCGGGAACAACGGCAACGCCACGGCAAGACCCTTGCCGGGCCCCCAGCAAGTCCCTTGCCAAAGACATCAGCGGGGCCACAGCCGGGCTCGCGTTAACCAAGACTCCACCACCGTTCGCAAGCAGCTGCTAGCTCGACCAGCTGGGCATGCACCTGCGTGCAACGGGCAGCCTCTACGCCAACTCAGCAGGCACCTGCGTGGTGGCATGCAAATCTTCGTGAAGGCTCTACCACCACGCCACCTCAGCTGCCTGCCTGCCTACATGGCGCCACACGCATCGCTGGCCTGGGCGCGTGTCGAAGCCAGGCGAGGCGGCAACGGACGGGACGGGCTCCGTTCCCCGTCCCCGATAAAGAAAGGGGACACCTAAGCAACGCATTTAATGCGCTTTGTCCTGTAATAGGAGCGATAAACTCGCAACACTATAGACCTTTACACCTCCTGTGTGCTAGTGTGGTAACCCCTTTTTCCTATAAAAGGAGGCCCGAGGCGACCAGGAGAGGGATTCGGCTTTTCTGGGCATGTTACACCCCGTGGCTAGCTCAAGAACGCAAGAACACTCAATACATCCACCAAAGCAGGACTAGGGTTTTACGCATCCTCGCGGCCCGAACCTGGATAAATGAACCGCGTGCTTCCTGTTAAACCCGCTCTTCGCTCAACCCCGCGCTCCGCCAACCATAGTACGGATTCTTGTGATCCCATAGGTGTCGTTTCCCCGACATCTTTGGCGCGCCAGGTAGGGGGCGTAGTTGTGAGAGTCGGCTTTAGCACCTAGTTTAGCGGTTCTTCATCGCCATGGCTCCTAAGAAGAAGACGACCATGGTGATCGGCTCATCGGGAGTCGAATGGCCCGTACCGACGCAGGCGAGCAGCGGACCGGTCACGGACAGAACCCGGGGCGCGGCCCGCGAGCATCAACACCGTTCTGGCAGCCAGAGCTTGGTGGGCGGTGACGCTCGCGTGCCAGGCAACGAGCCGCACGTCGCCAGATCCAAAGACGTAGCCGGGGCCCCCGCAGGCGGCGCGGGGCCCTCCAAGAGCATCGTCGCGCTACCTGTGGGCGGCGCGGCGGCTTCGAAGACACCCACGCCGGCGCCCACGGCGCGCTCCTCCCAGGCTGCGCGCGACGAACGGCGTCACCACGCTGAAGACCCCGGGCGCCGCCGCGGGAAGAGTCTCGTACATCATTCGCGGGATGCGGAAGACCTGCATGCTCGCCGAGGCGCTGGCGAAAATGGCGTGCAACCGTAGGGCCGTGATAGAGCTCCTTCTAACATGGTTAGGAGTCGGAGCGCGTCATAGTCCACGCAGGTTTCGCCGCCGCCGACGCCGGCAGAGGCCTTAGCGCTCGCGCAGTTGCTCCTCGACTTCCCTCCTGCTGCGGGGAAACTCGACGAATGGAGAGCTACCATCCAGAGCCTCGTCAGCATCGCCAACAAGGACGAGCCGAGGCCAGCGGGGCCCTCGGGCCGACGCTCCAATGGAGCACCACACGCCAGCGGCGGGAGGACCGGCGGTGCTGCGGCCACAGTGCACTCCCCTCCTCCTCGCCAGGTGCCGCGGGCGTCGGTCTGTCGCGACGACGCATGTGATAGCATTTCCATAGCATCGTCCAACCCACGGACCCACCGCGACCAACGCCAAGTTCTTCGGGAGCGAGCCCACGAAGAGGCTCGAACCACCATCTAGCGCCGGCGCGATGCACGCCATCAGTCAAATAGGCGAGCAGGGCCCACTATGGACCACCCAAATCCGGGCGGCCCCGGTGGCCTACCTTACGAGGTAGGTTGCCCAGCCTTTACCCGTGAGCTGCGGCAGTTCTAGTGGCCCACTCACCGCACGTTCAAGCCTGACATTGGCAAGAAGTACAATGGCAAGACCCACCCGTCGGAGTTCCTCAGCATATACACCATTGCGATGCAAGCCGCCGGATCCCGCGACGATAAGGTGCTTGCCAATTACTTCCCGTTGGCACTTAAACCGAACGCCATGTCATGGTTGATGCAGTTGCCAGTAGATTCTATTTCTTCCTGGTCGGATTTGTGCCATGAGTTTGTTGGCGCCTTTACGGGAGGTCACCAAGCTCATGGCCAGGCAAGCGACTTGCATGTCATCCCCCAGAAAGAAGGCGAAAGCCTGCGCAAGTACATACAGAGGTTCAGCCGAGTGCAATACAACATCCTGGATGTTCATCCTGCCGCCATCATCAGTGCATTCCACCAGAATGTACGCAACCGCAAGATGCGTGAAGAGCTGGCGATGAACAAGGTAAAAGATGTGGCAGAACTCTACGTTCTAGCCGACAGATGTGCTCGGGCTGTAGAGGGAAGGAAGTACCCCGGCGAGGATGCTGGCGTGGAAACTGACTCTTCAGACGAAGATGCTGCCGCCCCATCAAAGAAGGTTCGGCGCCGCAACAGGAAGCGTAAGGGTAAAACCATGCTTGCCATCGAGGGATCTGACAATGTCGGCGCTGCCAAGAAGACCAAGGCAGACGACCCCGACAAGGAGATTGTCGGGTGCGTCGCCTGCCGGGCCTTGGCGGCTGCCGAGAAGCCAGGAAACTCCGACAAGCAATACTGCAAGATCCATTGCACCAAGGGCCACGACCTCCAGAACTGCCGACAAGTTGAGCTGCTTGCCAAGAAGCAAAAAGCTGAATATGAGAGGCGGGATAAGGAGAAGGGCCAGGATCGTGCCGAGGGGTCCGAAAAGAAGCGTGACGGCCAAACAGGCCACCACGGCAAGGACAAACAGCAAGAGAGGCCCACCCGGGGCCGCGACAAGAAGCAGGAAGACGATGATCACGAAGAGGACGACGAGTCCGGCGACCATGAGTTCGAGAAAGCTACAGAGGCTATGTGCGTTGACGGCGGTGCCTCGCTGCATACTTCTCACCACAAGCTCAAGCAGTGGGCGCGTGAGATCACAGCGGCAGAACCGTCGTTCGATGCCTAGAAGCCACTGAAGTGGTCCAGGACGCCTATCACCTTTGACACTGAGAATCACCCTGATCGCACAACTGCGGTCGGGTGCTTGCCGTTGAGAGAACAATTGTTTCTACAAAACAAATCTACCGCCGTGCTCTAAAAGATATAAGTGAAGTACTAGAGCAAAAACCATATAGCTCAAAAGATATAAGTGAAGCACATAGAGTATTCTAATAAATTCGAATCATGTGTGACTCTCTCAAAAGGTGTGTACAGCAAGGATGATTGTGGTAAACTAAAAATCAAAGACTCAAACAATACAAGACGCTCCAAGCAAAACACATATCATGTGGTGAATAAATATATAGCTCCAAGTAAAGTTACCGATGGAAGTAGACGAAAGAGGGGATGCCTTCCGGGGCATCCCCAAGCTTTGGCTTTTAGGTGTCCTTAGATTATCTTGGGGTGCCATGGGCATCCCCATGCTTTGGCTCTTGCCACTCCTTGTTCCGTAATCCATCAAATCTTTTACCCAAAACTTGAAAACTTCACAACACAAAACTCAACAGAAAAGCTCATAAGCTCCGTTAGCGAAAGAAAACAAAACACCACTTCAAGGTACTGTAATGAACTCATTCTTCATTTTTATTGGTGTTTAACTTACTGTATTCCAACTTCCCTATGGTGCATAAACTATTTTACTAGCCATAGAATCATCAAAATAAGCAAACAACACACGAAAAACAGAATCTGTCAAAAACAGAACAATCTGTAGTAATCTGTAACTAACGCAAACTTCTGGAACGTGAAAAATTCAACCAAATTAGGAAGTTCTAGATACTTTGTTTATTGATCTACATAAAAAAGAATCAACTAAAAAGCACGTTCCTGTGATTTATGAAAACTAATCTCGTGCACGCAAAGTTTCTGTTTTCTGCAGCACAATCAAAATAACTACTACCGTAGGTTATCCTAACGGTTTTACTTGGCACAAACACTAATTAAAACACAAAAACGAATCTAACCAGAGGCTAGAAAAATTATTTATTCCTAAACAGAAGCAAAAAGCAAAAAACTAAAATAAAATTGGGTTGCCTCCCAACAAGCGCTATCGTTTAACGCCCCTAGCTAGGCATTGAGATTTCGATGATGCTCACATGAAAGACAAGAATTGAAGCACAAAGGGAGCATCATAAAACATGTGACAAACACATCTAAGTCTAACATACTTCCTATTCATAGGCATCTTATAGGCAAACAAATTATCATAGCAAGCAAAAACTAGCATATGCAAGGAAGCGGAAAGAAACAATAGCAATCTCAACATAACGAGAGGTAATTTATTATCATGAAAATGTCTACAACCATATTTTCCTCTCTCATAATGATTACATGTGGGATCATAAGCAAATTCAACAAAATAGCTATCACATAAAATATTTTCAACACGATCCACATGCATGCAAAGTTGACACTCTTCCAAAATAGTGGGATTAGCATTAACTAAAGTCATGACCTCTCCAAACCCACTTTTATCAAAAATACCATAAGATTGAACATTCTCCAAATATGTGGAATCTAAAGTTGACACTCTTCCAAACCCACTTTCAATATTATTGCAAAAATTATTATCAATCTCATATTCATCATGGGGCTCAAATAAATTTTCAAGATCATAAGAAGAATCACCCCAATCATGATCATTGCAATAAGTAGTAGACATAGCAAAACTAGGATCCCCAAGCTTAGGGTTTTGCATATTAATAGCACAGTTGACATCAAGAGAATTTATAGTAAAATAATTGCAATCATGCTTTTTATTCAAGGGGCTATCGTGAATCTCTTCATAAATTTCTTCATGACAATTTTCAGATTCACGAATTTCAAGCAAAACCTCATAAAGATAATCTAGTGCACTCGAATCACTAGAAATTGGTTCATCATAATTGGATCTCTTAAAGAGATTAGCAAGGGGATGAGGATCCATAAACTCTTAGCAAGCAAAGATGCAAGCAAAAAGAAGGCACATGGTAACACAAGATCGAGCAGAAGAGGGGCGAATAAAACAGCAAAGGTGAAGTGGGGGAGAGGAAAACGAGAGGCAAATGGCAAATAATGTAATGCGAGGGACATGAGTTTGTGATGGGTACTTGGTATGGCTTGACTTTTGCGTAGACTCCCCGGCAACGGAGCCAGAAATGGCTCGTTAACGGGAGAGTAAATCTTGACTTGACTTGGTGTAGCCTCCCTGGCAACGGCGCCAGAAATCCTTCTTGCTACCTCTTGAGCACTGCGTTGGTTTTCCCTTGAAGAGGAAAGGGTGATGTAGTAATGCAGCGTAAGTATTTCCCTCAGTTTTTGAGAACCAAGGTATCAATCCAGTAGGAGGCCACGCACGAGTCCCTCACACCTACACAAACAAACAAGAATCTTGCAACCAGCGCGATAAAGGGGTTGTCAATCCCTTCTTAGTCACTTACGAGAGTGAGGTCTGATAGAGATGATAAGATAATATTTTTGGTATTTTTGTGATAAAGATGCAAAGTAAATAAAACAAAATAAACGGCAACAGAAATAGCAAAGTATTGGAAGATTAATATGATGGAAAATAGACCCGGGGGCCATAGGTTTCACTAGTGGCTTCTCTCAAGATAGCATACGTATTTGCGATGGGTAAACAAATTACTGTCGAGCAATTGATAGAATTGAGCATAGTTATGAGAATATCTAGGTATGATCATGTATATAGGCGTCACGTCCGAGACAAGTAGACCGAAACGATTCTGCATCTACTACTATTACTCCACACATCGACCGCTATCCAGCATGCATCTAGAGTATTGAGTTCATGAAGAACAGAGTAATGCATTAAGAAAGATGACATGATGTAGAGGGACAAACTCATGCAATATGATATAAACCCCTTCTTTTTATCCTCGATGGCAACAATACAATACGTGCCTTGCTGCCCCTACTGTCACTAGGAAAGGACACCGCAAGATTGAACCCAAAGCTAAGCACTTCTCCCATTGCAAGAAAGATCAATCTAGTAGGCCAAACCAAACTGATAATTCGAAGAGACTTGCAAAGATAACCAATCATACATAAAAGAATTCAGATTTGATTCAAATATTGTTTATAGATAATCTTGATCATAAACCCACAATTCATCGGATCTCGACAAACACACCGCAAAAGAAGATTACATCGAATAGATCTCCACAAGAGAGGGGGAGAACATTGTATTGAGATCCAAAAAGGAGAGAAGAAGCCATCTAGCTAATAACTATGGACCCGAAGCTCTGAGGTAAACTACTCACACTTCATCGGAGAGGCCTTGGAGATGATGTAGAGGTCCTCCGTGTTCAATGCCCCCTCCGGCGGAGCTCCGGAAAAGGCCCCGAGATGGGATCTCTCAGGTACAGAAAGTTGCGGCGGTGGAATTAGGTTTTTGGCTCCGTATCTGGTAGTTTGTGGGTACGTAGGTATATATAGGAGGAAGAAGTACGTCGGTGGAGCAACGAGGGGCCCACGAGGGTGGAGGGCGCGCCCCCCTACCTCGTGCCTTCCTCGTTCGTTGCTTTGCGTAGACTCCAAGTCCTCTGGATCACGTTCGTTCAGAAAATCACGTTCCCGAATGTTTCATTCCGTTTGGACTCCGTTTGATATTCTTTCTCTCCGAAACTCTGAAATAGGCAAAAAACAACAATTTTGGGTTGGGCCTCCGGTTAGTAGGTTAGTCCCAAAAGTAATATAAATGTGTATAATAAAGCCCAATAATGTCCAAAACAGAATATAATACAGCATGAAGCAATCAAAAATTATAGATACGTTGGAGACGTATCAAGCATCCCCAAGCTTAATTCCTGCTCGTCCTCGAGTAGGTAAATGATAAAAACAGAATTTTTGATGCGGAATGCTACTTCGCATGGTTTTTAATGTAACCCTCTTAATTGTGGTATGAATATTCAGATCTGAAAGATTCAAGATAAAAGTTTAATATTGACATAAAAATAATAATACTTCAAGCATACTAACTAAGCAATTATGTCTTCTCAAAATAACATGGCCAAAGGAAGTTCATCCCTACAAAATCATATGGTTTGGTTATGCTTCATCTTCGTCACACAAAATACTCAAATCATGCACAACCCCGGTTTCAGCCAAGCAATTGTTTCATACTTTAGAATTTTCAAACTCTTTCAACTTTCACACAATACATGAGCATGAGCCATGGACATAGCACTATATGTGGAATAGAATATGGTGGTTGTGGAGAAGACAAAAAGGGAGAAGATAGTCTCACATCAACTAGGCGTATCAACGGGCTATGGAGATGCCCATTAATAGATATCAATGTGAGGAGTAGGGATTGCCATGCAACAGATGCACTAGAGCTATAAATGTATGAAAGCTCAACAAAATGCAACTAAGTGAGTGTGCATCCAACTTGCTTGCTCATGAAGACGGGAGAGTAAATCTTTCCTTGACTTGGCGTAAGCCTCCCCGGCAACGGCGCCAGAAATCCTTCTTGCTACCTCTTGAGCACTGCGTTGCTTTTCCCTTGAAGAGGAAAGGGTGATGCAGTAAAGCAGCGTAAGTATTTCTCTTAGTTTTTGAGAACCAAGGTATCAATCCAGTAGGAGGCCATGCACGAGTCCCTCACACCTACACAAACAAACAAGAACCTCGCAACCAACGTGATAAAGGGCTTGTCAATCCCTTCTCGGTCACTTACGAGAGTCAGATCTGATAGAGATTATAAGATAATATTTTTGGCATTTTTGTGATAAAGATGCAAAGTAAATAAAACAAAAAAAACAGCAACAAAAATAGCAAAGTATTGGAAGATTAATATGATGGAAAATAGACCCGGGGGCCATAGGTTTCACTAGTGGCTTCTCTCAAGATAGCATAAGTATTTGCGATGGGTAAACAAATTATTGTCGAGCAATTGATGTGAGCATAGTTATGAGAATATCTAGGTATGATCATGTATATAGGCTTCACGTCCGAGACAAGTAGACCGAAACGATTCTGCATCTACTACTATTACTCCACACATCGACCGCTATCGAGCATGCATCTAGAGTATTAAGTTCATGAAGAACAGAGTAATGCATTAAGAAAGATGACATGATGTAGAGGGACAAACTCATGCAATATGATATAAACCCCATCTTTTTATCCTCGATGGCAGCAATACAATACGTGCCTTTCTGCCCCTACTGTCACTGGAAAGGACACCGCAAGATTGAACCCAAAGCTAAGCACTTCTTCCTTTGCAAGAAAGATCAATCTAGTAGGCCAAACCAAACTGATAATTCGAAGAGACTTGCAAAGATAACCAATCATACATAAAAGAATTCAGATTTGATTCAAATATTGTTCATAAATAATCTTGATCATAAACCCACAATTCATCGGATCTCGACAAACACACCGCAAAAGAAGATTACATCGAATAGATCTCCACAAGAGAGGGGGAGAACATTGTATTGAGATCCAAAAAGGAGAGAAGAAGCCATCTAGCTAATAACTATGGACCCGAAGGTCTGAGGTAAACTACTCACACTTCATCGGAGAGGCCTTGGAGATGATGTAGAGGCCCTCCGTGATCAATGCCCCCTCCGGCGGAGCTCCGGAAAAGGCCCCGAGATGGGATCTCTCAGGTACAGAAAGTTGCGGTGGTGGAATTAGGTTTTTGGCTCCGTATCTGGTAGTTTGGGGGTACGTAGATATATATAGGAGGAAGAATTACATCGGTGGAGCAACGAGGGGCCCACGAGGGTGGAGGGCGCGCCTAGGGGGGTAGGCGTGCCCCTCTACCTTGTGCCTTCCTTGTTTGTTGCTTTGCGTAGACTCCAAGTCCTCTGGATCACATTCATTCTGAAAATCACGTTCCCGAAGGTTTCATTCCGTTTGTACTCCGTTTGTGTCGTGGTTTTGTCACGGCAGATGTCCTAGTGAAAGGACTTAGTCGTGGAGCCATCGCTACGGGTTAGCTTAAAGGGGTTAAAGCGGACAAGGGACGCAAGAGAGTTTTATACTATTTCGGCCCCTTACGATGAAGGTAAAAGCCTACGTCTAGTTGTGATGGAATTGATGGGGTTTTGATGACCAGGGAGCGAATACGCTTTTCCTGAATCTCGAGTTGTTGTCTGTTGTCCTTGAACCGCCGCCGGGTCATCCCCTTATATACATGGGTTGACGCCCGTCGGTTTACAGAATCCCGAGGCCGACTCATAATTGTGTCCGGCTCGGTCTCTGCTACTTCTACCTTACAATACAAGTTTACATATCAATGCCGGTTTATGTCTACGGGTCTTAAACCGGCTTTGGGCCCTGGGCCTCCATAAAGCGTCACCGTCTGTCTTCATGGGCTTCAGATACAGATGAACTACTTATGGGGTTAACCCGGCCTCTCCTGGCCGGTTTACGCCCAGTGGTAATATCCCCAACATTAGGCCCCAGATTGATTTGAACTGGTTCATTTCAATCCTCAATACTTAAGAAAATTTCTTCTTCAACCTCTTCACATAATCTTGTAAACCGCCGTGACATCATCTTCTAGGATCATGGTAAACCGCCGTGATGTCACCTGTCATTAACGAGCCTCCGACAATCGAGGCGACAGCTCCGCCTCATATCCAAAATTTGGGCTCCTCGATTTTCGCACCTGACGCTTATCTTTCTGTCCTTATAAATAAGGCCAGGGGGTCTTTCCATTTTCCCCCTCGTGCCTCTTCACCCCGTCCTCTTCCTTGCGCTGCCCGACCTTTGGAGCTCCGCCGCCACCGTCGACCTTCGCTTCTGCCTCAACTCCGGCCGCTGCATCACCCTGAACGCACCAGAGAACCGCGGCGCCTCTCCGCTCTTCCATCAACATCGGTAAGCCTTCTTTCCTTCCGCCATAGATCTGTCATTAGGGTTTTAGTGTTCCTCAGTGTTCGTCGGTGTTCGTCGTTTGTACAGCAACTCTTTGATTCAAACCTTGATATTTATCCTGTACGGCGATAGCCGTAGCCCTTCTTTTCCATCCGTGCATCTCTTTTAAGTAGAAAATCCCATCCGAACCTTCATCAAGTGCTTCGATACCAATATTTAGGTCTGAATATATTTTCATTTTCTGACATGTGGTAGATCCTAAATTATAACGCCAACTTGTGAAACCTGTTTTTCCCTTCACTTATACGTCTTTAATACCAGATTGGGCGGTTTAACTTCATATACAAAAATGATGACCCAGTAGCTACCATTAGTCCCCTGTTGAACCGCCAATGCTTTCATCATTATACTGTTTCCATTGTCAGACTCCGGTTTACGAATAACCAATTCCGGTTTATCAATATGCTTGTATCCTTATACGGCTGTATAGTTATCCACTGTAAATATTAAACCGGCAATAATCATGTTTCACATTTCTATTGCCATGGCGAAGCAAGTTCATCCCTACAAAATCATATGGTTTGGTTATGCTTCATCTTCGTCACACAAAATACTCAAATCATGCACAACCCCGGTTTCAGCCAAGCAATTGTTTCATACTTTAGAATTTTCAAACTCTTTCAACTTTCACACAATACATGAGCATGAGCCATGGACATAGCACTATATGTGGAATAGAATATGGTGGTTGTGGAGAAGACAAAAAGGGAGAAGATAGTCTCACATCAACTAGGCGTATCAACGGGCTATGGAGATGCCCATTAATAGATATCAATGTGAGGAGTAGGGATTGCCATGCAACGGATGCACTAGAGCTATAAATGTATGAAAGCTCAACAAAATGCAACTAAGTGAGTGTGCATCCAACTTGCTTGCTCATGAAGACCTAGGGCATTTGAGGAAGCCCATTGTAGGAATATACAGTTGGGAAACGTAGTAATTTCAAAAAAATTCCTACGCACACGCAAGATCATGGTGATGCATAGCAACGAGAGGGGAGAGTGTTGTCTACGTACCCTCGTAGACCGACAGCAGAAGCGTTATCACAACGTGGTTGATGTAGTCGTACGTCTTCACGATCTGACCGATCAAGTACCGAACGTACGGCACCTCCAAGTTCTACACACGTTCAGCTCGATGACGTCCCTCGAACTCCGATCCAGCCGAGTGTTGAGGGAGAGTTTCGTCAGCACGACGGCGTGGTGACGATGATGATGTTCCACCGACGCAGGGCTTCGCCTAACCTCCGCGACGGTATTATCGAGGTGTGATCTGGTGGAGGGGGGCACCGCACACGGCTAAAATATCGTATATCAAGTGTGTCTAGAGGTGCCCCCCTGCCCCCGTATATAAAGGAGCAAGGGGGAGGCCGGCTGCCTATGGGCGCGCCAAGGAGAGGGGGGAGTCCTCCTCCTAGTAGGAGTAGGACTCCCCTTTCCTAGTCCTACTAGGAAAAGAAAGGGAGGAAGGAAAGAGAGGGAGAGGGAGAGGGAAAGGGGGCTGCGCCCCCCTCTCCTAGTCCAACTAGGACTCCTCCTGGGAGGGGGCGCACCACCTCCTGGCTGCTGCCCTCTCTCTCCCCTCAAGGCCCACTAAGGCCCAATACTTCCCCGGGGGGTTCCGGTAACCCTCCGGCACTCCGGTTTAATCCGAAACTTCTCCGGAACACTTCCGGTGTCCGAATATAGTCGTCCAATATATCAATCTTTACGTCTCGACCATTTCGAGACTCCTCGTCATGTCCGTGATCACATCCGGGACTCCGAACAACCTTCGGTACATCAAAACATATAAACTCATAATAAAACTGTCATCGTAACTTTAAGCGTGCGGACCCTTTGGGTTCGAGAACTATGTAGACATGACCGAGACACCTCTCCGGTCAATAACCAATAGCGGGACCTGGATGCCCATATTGGCTCCCACATATTCTACGAAGATCTTTATCGGTCAGACCGCATAACAACATACGTTGTTCCCTTTGTCATCGGTATGTTACTTGCCCGAGATTCGATCGTCGGTATCTCGATACCTAGTTCAATCTCGTTACCGGCAAGTCTCTTTACTCGTTCCGTAATACATCATCCCGCAACTAACTCATTAGTCACAATGCTTGCAAGGCTTAGAGTGATGTGCATTACCGAGTGGGCCCAGAGATACCTCTCCGACAATCGGAGTGACAAATCCTAATCTCGAAATACGCCAACCCAACAAGTACCTTTGGAGACACCTGTAGAGCACCTTTATAATGACCCAGTTACGTTGTGACGTTTGGTAGCACACAAAGTGTTCCTCCGGTAAACGGGAGTTGCATAATCTCATAGTCATAGGAACATGTATAAGTCATGAAGAAAGCAATAGCAACATACTAAACGATCGGGTGCTAAGCTAACGTAATGGGTCATGTCAATCACGTCATTCTCCTAATGAGGTGATCCCGTTAATCAAATGACAACTCATGTCTATGGCTAGGAAACATAACCATCTTTGATTAACGAGCTAGTCTAGCAGAGGCATACTAGTGACACTCTGTTTGTCTATGTATTCACACATGTATTATGTTTCCGGTTAATACAATTCTAGCATGAATAATAAACATTTATCATGATATAAGGAAATATATAATACTTTATTATTGCCTCTAGGGCATATTTCCTTCAGTCTCCCACTTGCACTAGAGCCAATAATCTAGATTACATAGTAATGATTCTTACACCCATGGAGTCTTGGTGCTGATCATGTTTTGCTCGTGGAAGAGGCTTAGTCAACGGATCTGCTACATTCAGATCCGTATGTATCTTGCAAATTCCTATGTCTCCCACCTGGACTAAATCCCGGATGGAATTGAAGCGTCTTCTGATGTGCTTGGTTCTCTTGTGAAATCTGGATTCCTTTGCTAAGGCAATTGCACCAGTATTATCACAAAAGATTTTCATTGGTCCCGATGTACTAGGTATGACACCTAGATCGGATATGAACTCCTTCATCCAGACTCCTTCATTCGCTGCTTCCGAAGCAGCTATGTATTCCGCTTCACACGTAGATCCCGCCACGACACTTTGCTTGGAACTGCACCAACTGACAGATCCTCCGTTCAATGTAAATACGTATCCGGTTTGCGATTTCGAATCGTCCGGATCAGTGTCAAAGCTTGCATCAACGTAACCCCTTACGATGAGCTCTTTGTCACCTCCATATACAAGAAACATATCCTTAGTCCTTTTCAGGTATTTCAGGATGTTCTTGACCGCTGTCCAGTGATCCACTCCTGGATTACTTTGGTACCTCCCTGTTAAACTTATAGCTAGGGACACATCAGGTCTGGTACACAGCATTGCATACATGATAGAGCCTATGGCTGAAGCATAGGGAACATCTTTCATCTTCTCTCTATCTTCTGCAGTGGTCGGGCATTGAGTCTTACTCAATCTCACACCTTGTAGTACAGGCAAGAACCCTTTCTTTGCTTGATCCATTTTGAACTTCTTCAAAACTTTGTCAAGGTATGTGCTTTGTGAAAGTCCAATTAAGCGTCTTGATCTATCTCTATAGATCTTAATGCCTAATATATATGCAGCTTCACCGAGGTCTTTCATTGAAAAACTCTTATTCAAGTATCCCTTTATTCTATCCAGAAATTCTATATCATTTCCAATCAGTAATATGTCATCCACATATAATATCAGAAATGCTATCGAGCTCCCACTCACTTTCTTGTAAATACAGGCTTCTCCAAAAGTCTGTATAAAACCAAATGCTTTGATCACACTATCAAAGCATTTATTCCAACTCCGAGAGGCTTGCACCAGTCCATAAATGGATCGCTGGAGCTTGCACACTTTGTTAGCTCCCTTTGGATCGACAAAACCTTCCGGTTGCATCATATACAACTCTTCTTCCAGAAATCCATTCAGGAACGCAGTTTTGACATCCATTTGCCAAATTTCATAATCGTAAAATGCGGCAATTGCTAACATGATTCGGACAGACTTAAGCATCGCTACGGGTGAGAAGGTCTCATCGTAGTCAATTCCTTGAACTTGTCGAAAACCTTTCGCAACAAGTCGAGCTTTATAGACAGTAACATTACCATCAGCGTCAGTCTTCTTCTTGAAGATCCATTTATTTTCAATGGCTTGCCGACCATCGGGCAAGTCAACCAAAGTCCATACTTTGTTCTCATACATGGATCCCATCTCGGATTTCATGGCTTCAAGCCATTTTGCGGAATCTGGGCTCACCATCGCTTCTTCATAGTTCGTAGGTTCGCCATGGTCTAGTAACATGACCTCCAGAACAGGATTACCGTACCACTCTGGTGCGGATCTTGATCTAGTTGACCTGCGAAGTTCAGTAATAACTTGATCTGAAGTTTCATGATCATTATCATTAACTTCCTCACTACTTGGTGTAGGTGTCGCAGAAACTGATTTCTGCGATGATCTACTTTCCAATAAGGGAGCAGGTACAGTTACCTCATCAAGTTCTACTTTCCTCCCACTCACATCTTTCGAGAGAAACTCCTTCTCTAGAAAGGATCCATTTCTAGCAACAAATATCTTGCCTTCGGATCTGTGATAGAAGGTGTACTCAACGGTCTCCTTTGGGTATCCTATGAAGACACATTTCTCCGATTTAGGCTCGAGCTTATCAGGTTGAAGTTTCTTCACATAAGCATCGCAACCCCAAACTTTAAGATACGACAACTTTGGTTTCTTGCCAAACCATAGTTCAAAAGGCGACGTCTCAACGGATTTCGATGGTGTCCTATTTAGAGTGAATGCGGCCGTCTCTAAAGCATAACCCCAAAACGATAGCGGTAAATCAGTAAGAGACATCATAGTTCGCACCATATCTAATAAAGTACGATTACGACGTTCAGACACACCATTACGCTGTGGTGTTCCGGGTGGCGTGAGTTGCGAAACTATTCCGCATTGTTTCAAATGTAGACCAAACTCGTAACTCAAATATTCTCCTCCACGATCAGATCGTAGGAATTTTATTTTCTTGTTATGATGATTTTCTACTTCACTCTGAAATTCTTTGAACTTTTCAAATGTTTCAGACTTATGTTTCATTAAGTAGATATACCCATATCTGCTCAAATCATCTGTAAAGGTGAGAAAATAACGATATCCGCCACGAGCTTCAATATTCATCGGACCACATACATCTGTATGTATGATTTCCAACAAATCTGTTGCTCTCTCCATAGTACCGGGGAACGGTGTTTTTGTCATCTTGCCCATAAGGCACGGTTCGCATGTACCAAGTGATTCCAAAATTCCATCAGTATGGAGTTTCTTCATGCGCTTTACACCGATATGACCCAAACGGCAGTGCCACAAATAAGTTGCACTGTCATTATTAACTCTGCATCTTTTGGCTTCAACATTATGAATATGTGTATCACTACTATCGAGATTCATTAAAAATAGACCACTCTTCAAGGGTGCATGACCATAAAAGATATTATTCATATAAATAGAACAACCATTATTCTCTGATTTAAATGAATAACCGTCTCGCATTAAACAAGATCCAGATATAATGTTCATGCTCAACGCTGGCACAAAATAACAATTATTTAGGTCTAAAACTAATCCCGAAGGTAGATGTAGAGGTAGCGTGCCGACGGCGATCACATCGACTTTGGAACCATTTCCCACGCGCATCGTCACCTCGTCCTTAGCCAAACTTCGCTTAATCCGTAGCCCCTGTTTCGAGTTGCAAATATTAGCAACAGAACCAGTATCAAATACCCAGGTGCTACTGCGAGTATTAGTAAGGTACACATCAATAACATGTATATCACATATACCTTTGTTAACCTTGCCATCCTTCTTGTCCGCCAAATACTTGGGGCAGTTCCGCTTCCAGTGGCCAGTCTGCTTACAGTAGAAGCACTCAGTTTCAGGCTTAGGTCCAGACTTGGATTTCTTCTCCTGAACAGCAACTTGCTTGCTATTCTTCTTGAAGTTCCCTTTCTTCTTCCCTTTGCCCTTTTTCTTGAAACTAGTGGTTTTACTGACCATCAACACTTGATGCTCCTTTTTGATTTCTACCTCTGCTGCCTTTAGCATTGCGAAGAGCTCGGGAATCGTCTTATCCATCCCTTGCATGTTATAGTTCATCACGAAGCTCTTGTAGCTTGGCGGCAGTGATTGAAGAATTCTGTCAATGACGCAATCATCCGGAAGTTGAACTTCCAGTTGAATCAAGTGATTATTATACCCAGACATTCTGAGTATATGCTCACTGACAGAACTATTCTCTTCCATCTTGCAGTTATAGAACTTATTGGAGACTTCATATCTCTCAATCCGGGCATTTGCTTGAAATATTAACTTCAACTCCTGGAACATCTCATATGCTCCATGACGTTCAAAACGTCGTTGAAGTCCCGGTTCTAAGCTGTAAAGCATGGCACACTGAACTATTGAGTAGTCATCAGCTTTGCTTTGCCAGACGTTCATAACTTCTGGCGTAGCTCTTGCAGGAGGCCTGGCACCTACCGGTGCTTCTAGGACGTAATTCTTCTGTGCAGCAATGAGGATAATCCTCAAGTTACGGACCCAGTCCGTGTAATTGCTACCATCATCTTTCAACTTAGCTTTCTCAAGGAACGCATTAAAATTCAACGGAACAACAGCACGGGCCATATATCTACAATTAACATAGACAAGCAAGATACTATCAGGTACTAAGTTCATGATAAATTTAAGTTCAATTAATCATATTACTTAAGAACTCCCACTTAGATAGACATCTCTCTAATCATCTAAGTGATTACGTGATCCAAAGCAACTAAACCATGTCCGATTAACACGTGAGATGGAGTAGTTTCAATGGTGAACACCACTATGTTGATCATATCTACTATATGATTCACGCTCGACCTTTCGGTCTCTGTGTTCCGAGGCCATATCTGTACATATGCTAGGCTCGTCAAGTTTAACCTGAGTATTCCGCGTGTGCAACTGTTTTGCACCCGTTGTATTTGAACGTAGAGCCTATCACACCCGATTAACACGTGGTGTCTCAGCACGAAGAACTTTCGCAACGGTGCATACTCAGGGAGAACACTTTTGTCTTGAAATTTTAGTGAGAGGTCATCTTATAATGCTACCGTCAATCAAAGCAAGATAAGATGCATAAAGGATTAACATCACATGCAATCAATATAAGTGATATGATATGGCCATCATCATCTTGTGCTTGTGATCTCCATCTCCGAAGCACCGTGCTCGTGATCTCCATCTCCGAAGCACCGTCATGATCACTATCGTCACCGGCTCGACACCTTGATCTCCATCGTAGTATCGTTGTCGTCTCGCCAACTTATTGCTTTTATGACTATCGCTACCGCTTAGTGATAAAGTAAAACTATTACATGGCGATTGCATCTCATACAATAAAGCGACAACCATATGGCTCCTGCCAGTTGCCGATAACTCGGTTACAAAACATGATCATCTCATACAACACATTATATCACATCATGTCTTGACCATATCACATCACAACATGCCCTGCAAAAACAAGTTAGATGTCCTCTACTTTGTTGTTGCATGTTTTACGTGGCTGCTACGGGCTTAGCAAGAACTGTTCTTACCTACGCATCAAAACCACAACGATAGTTTGTCAAGTTGGTGCTGTTTTAACCTTCGCAAGGACCGGGCGTAGCCACACTCGGTTCAACTAAAGTGAGAGAGACAGACACCCGCCAGTCACCTTTAAGCAACGAGTGCTCCGAACGGTGAAACCAGTCTCGCGTAAGCGTACGTGTAATGTCGGTCCGGGCCGCTTCATCTCACAATACCGCTGAACCAAAGTATGACATGCTGGTAAGCAGTATGACTTATATCGCCCACAACTCACTTGTGTTCTACTCGTGCATAGCATCAACGCATAAAACCAGGCTCGGATGCCACTGTTGGGGAACGTAGTAATTTCAAAAAAAATCCTACGCACACGCAAGATCATGGTGATGCATAGCAACGAGAGGGGAGAGTGTTGTCTACGTACCCTCGTAGACCGACAGCGGAAGCGTTATCACAACGCGGTTGATGTAGTCGTACGTCTTCACGATCTGACCGATCAAGTACCGAACATACGGCACCTCCAAGTTCTACACACGTTCAGCTCGATGACGTCCCTCGAACTCCGATCCAGCCGAGTGTTGAGGGAGAGTTTCGTCAGCACGACGGCGTGGTGACGATGATGATGTTCCACCGACGCAGGGCTTCGCCTAAGCTCCGCGACGGTATTATCGAGGTGTAATCTGGTGGAGGGGGGCGCCGCACACGGCTAAAATATCGTATATCAAGTGTGTCTAGAGGTGCCCCCCTGCCCCCGTATATAAAGGAGCAAGGGGGAGGCCGGCTGCCTATGGGCGCGCCAAGGAGAGGGGGGAGTCCTCCTCCTAGTAGGAGTAGGACTCCCCTTTCCTAGTCCTACTAGGAAAAGAAAGGGGGGAAGGAAAGAGAGGGAGAGGGAGAGGGAAAGGGGGCTGCGCCCCCCTCTCCTAGTCCAACTAGGACTCCTCCTGGGAGGGGGCGCACCACCTCCTGGCTGCTGCCCTCTCTCTCCCCTCAAGGCCCACTAAGGCCCAATACTTCCCCGGGGGGTTCCGGTAACCCTCCGGCACTCCGGTTTAATCCGAAACTTCTCCGGAACACTTCCGGTGTCCGAATATAGTCGTCCAATATATCAATCTTTACGTCTCGACCATTTCGAGACTCCTCGTCATGTCCGTGATCACATCCGGGACTCCGAAAAACCTTCGGTACATCAAAACATATAAACTCATAATAAAACTGTCATCGTAACTTTAAGCGTGCGGACCCTTTGGGTTCGAGAACTATGTAGACATGACCGAGACACCTCTCCGGTCAATAACCAATAGCGGGACCTGGATGCCCATATTGGCTCCCACATATTCTACGAAGATCTTTATCGGTCAGACCGCATAACAACATACGTTGTTCCCTTTGTCATCGGTATGTTACTTGCCCGAGATTCGATCGTCGGTATCTCGATACCTAGTTCAATCTCGTTACCGGCAAGTCTCTTTACTCGTTCCGTAATACATCATCCCGCAACTAACTCATTAGTCACAATGCTTGCAAGGCTTAGAGTGATGTGCATTACCGAGTGGGCCCAGAGATACCTCTCCGACAATCGGAGTGACAAATCCTAATCTCGAAATACGCCAACCCAACAAGTACCTTTGGAGACACCTGTAGAGCACCTTTATAATGACCCAGTTACGTTGTGACGTTTGGTAGCACACAAAGTGTTCCTCCGGTAAACGGGAGTTGCATAATCTCATAGTCATAGGAACATGTATAAGTCATGAAGAAAGCAATAGCAACATACTAAACGATCGGGTGCTAAGCTAACGTAATGGGTCATGTCAATCACGTCATTCTCCTAATGAGGTGATCCCGTTAATCAAATGACAACTCATGTCTATGGCTAGGAAACATAACCATCTTTGATTAACGAGCTAGTCTAGCAGAGGCATACTAGTGACACTCTGTTTGTCTATGTATTCACACATGTATTATGTTTCCGGTTAATACAATTCTAGCATGAATAATAAACATTTATCATGATATAAGGAAATATATAATACTTTATTATTGCCTCTAGGGCATATTTCCTTCATATACAAGCCAAGTTCTATAATGAAAAATTCCCACTAGTATATGAAAGTGACAAAACAAGAGACTCTCTATCATGAAGAACATGGTGCTACTTTGAAGCACAAGTGTGGTAAAAGGATAGTAACATTGTCCCTTCTCTCTTTTTCTCTCATTTTTTGGGCCTTCCTTTTTTATGGCCTTTCTCTTTTTTTCCTCACTTGGGACAATGCTCTAGAAAATGACAATCATCACACTTCTATTTATTTACAACTCAATTATTACAACTCAATACTAGAAAAAAGTATGACTCTATATGCATGCCTCCGGCGGTGTACCGGGATGGGCAATGATTCATGAGCGACATGTATGAAAGAATTATGAATGGTGGCTTTGCCACAAATACTATGTCAACTACATGATGATGCAAGGCACTATGACAATGATGGATGTGTCATGATAAACAGAATGGTGGAAAGTTGCATGGCAATATATCTCGGAATGGCTATGGAAATGCCATAATAGGTAGGTATGGTGGCAGTTTTGAGGAAGGTATATGGTGGGTGTAATGCACCGGCGAAAGTTGCGCGGTACTAGAGAGGCTAGCAATGGTGGAAGGATGAGAGTGCGTATAATCCATGGACTCAACATTAGTCATAAAGAACTCACATACTTATTACAAAAATCTACAAGTCATCAAAACCAAGCACTACGCGCATGCTCCTAGGGGGGAGGTTGGTAGGTGTTAACCATCGCACGCCCCCGACCTCCACACAAGGGAAGACACTCAAAGAACATCTCATGTTTCAAATTTGTTACACAACGTTTACCATACGTGCATGCTACAGGACTTGCAAACTTCAACACAAGTATTTCTCAATTTCACAACTACTCAACTAGCATGATTCTAATATTAATACCTCCATGTCTCAAAACAATCATCAAGCATCCAACTTTTCTTAGTATTCAACGCACTCATAAGAGAATTTTAATTTCGTGATTAGGACAAATTACCATGCTGTTTTGTAAGACTCTCAAAATGATATAAGTGAAGCATGAGAGAACAATAGTTTCTACAAAAACAAATCTACCGCCGTGCTCTAAAAGATATAAGTGAAGTACTAGAGCAAAAACCATATAGCTCAAAAGATATAAGTAAAGCACATGGAGTATTCTAATAAATTCGAATCATGTGTGACTCTCTCAAAAGGTGTGTACAGCAAGGATGTTTGTGGTAAACTAAAAAGCAAAGACTCAAATAATACAAGACGCTCCAAGCAAAACACATATCATGTGGTGAATAAAAATATAGCTCCAAGTAAAGTTGCCGATGGAAGTAGACGAAAGAGGGGATGCCTTCCGGGGCATCCCCAAGCTTTGGCTTTTAGGTGTCCTTAGATTATCTTGGGGTGCCATGGGCATCCCCAAGCTTTGGCTCTTGCCACTCCTTGTTCCATAATCCATCAAATCTTTTACCCAAAACTTGAAAACTTCACAACACAAAACTCAACAGAAAATCTCATAAGCTCCGTTAGCGAAAGAAAACAAAACACCACTTCAAGGTACTGTAATGAACTCATTCTTCATTTATATTGGTGTTTAACTTACTGTATTCCAACTTCCCTATGGTTCATAAACTATTTTACTAGCCATAGAATCATCAAAATAAGCAAACAACACACGAAAAACAGAATCTGTCAAAAACAGAACAATCTGTAGTAATCTGTAACTAACGCAAATTTCTGGAACGTGGAAAATTCAACCAAATTAGGAAGTTATAGATAATTTATTTATTGATCTACATAAAAAAGAATCAACTAAAAACCACGTTCCTGTGATTTATGAAAACTAATCTCGTGGACGCAAAGTTTCTGTTTTCTGCAGCACAATCAAAATAACTACTACCGTAGGTTATCCTAACGGTTTTACTTGGCACAAACACTAATTCAAACACAAAAACTAATCTAACCAGAGGCTAGACAAATTATTTATTCCTAAACAGAAGCAAAAAGCAAAAAACTAAAATAAAATTGGGTTGCCTCCCAACAAGCGCTATCGTTTAACGCCCCTAGCTAGGCATTGAGATTTCGATGATGCTCACATGAAAGACAAGAATTGAAGCACAAAGGGAGCATCATAAAACATGTGACAAACACATCTAAGTCTAACATACTTCCTATGCATAGGCATCTTATAGGCAAACAAATTATCATAGCAAGCAAAAACTAGCATATGCAAGGAAGCGGAAAGAAACAATAGCAATCTCAACATAACGAGAGGTAATTTATTATCATGAAAATGTCTACAACCATATTTTCCTCTCTCATAATAATTACATGTGGGATCATAAGCAAATTCAACAAAATATCTATCACATAAAATATTTTCAACACGATCCACATGCATGCAAAGTTGACACTCTTCCAAAATAGTGGGATTAGCATTAACTAAAGTCATGACCTCTCAAACCCACTTTTATCAAAAATACCATAAGATTGAACATTCTCCAAATATGTGGGATCTAAAGTTGACACTCTTCCAAAACCACTTTCAATATTATTGCAAAAATTATTATCAATCTCATATTCATCATGGGGCTCAAATAAATTTTCAAGATCATAAGAAGAATCACCCCAGTCATGATCATTGCAATAAGTAGTATGTAGGGGAACGCAGCAGAAAACAAAAAAATTCCGACCTACGCACCAGCCCAGGACCACTATGGAGACTGCATACATGGTTTGATCTTTTTCGTTACCGACTCGTAGCGCAGCGGGAAGTAGAGTCGATGATGATCGGCGGTGCAGATCCCCGCAGCTGGGATTTACAACCTCCCAACCGCGAGGATGTATACCCTCATCTGCTCCTCAGACAGCCCTCCGGGATGCGGTCGAACAGCCCCCCGGACGGTGTCGCGGACAGCCCTTCGGGAGGACCTTCGAAACTCAAACGGTCACTCGGACAGCCCTTCGGGAGGACCTTCGAAACTCGGACGGTCACACGGACAGCCCTTCGGGAGGCACTCACGAACTAAGACCGAAACTACGATCTCTCTACAGAGTTGCACACATACGGTGTCATCTATCCGGCAGGGCTTCGCCGTCCAGAACTAGTTCCTGCCGGAACCCAGACAGCCTTACGGCTCTACGAAACTCTTTTCGTGGGAGGGAGAGAAGAAGCCAGATAATGCATGGCATGTGTATGAGAGCAAGGGATGAGTGTGGAGGGCTGCCCCTCCACCTCTATTTATAGGAAATCCCAAGGGGGTAGGGTAGTTTCACAAAAAACCCAAAATGCACATGAATGAAGTCCTTCCACAAGGACCTAGGAGTGAAACCAAGGAACAAGAGGGTCCCCAAGGGGGGATACCCCATGTGGCCGGCCACACCCCCATGAGGGGCCCAAAAAATGGCTCCTATCCATCCATGTCATCCCCAAGATCTTTTGGAGCAAAGCCCCAAAAGGTGGCTTTCCTTAAAGTAACCATAAAGCTGATTTTCACTATTCACGACGACATTTTTCAGCGTCTGATCGAACTGAAAATATTTATGTGGGCTAAGAACATTTCCAGTTACCACTAAAATGATTTTCAACGCGTTCCGAAACAATTCCGATTTTAGTGATTTTCATCTGCGAAACGCATCTGAAGTGGCTCCGGCAGCTCCGGAACATTTCCGGTTTTTATCTCAGAAAATTCCAAAAAGCTTCCAGAATGATTCTGGCATCCTCCAAGAATTATCAGGCATGTGCCGAAACCAATTTGACTTAATGGTGTATCCCGAAACAACTTTTCGGTATCATCGAAACTTATCCGATGACCTCTCTCTGCGGTACGATTCCGCTGTCCGAAACTTTTCGGTGTCCGAAACTTTTTCGGTGATTTTCTCTCAGACTCCCTGTCTAGTATTCAGCAGATAGATGACCCTTAAGCGTGTGATCCTATAGGTTCGGTGAAGTATATACATGACCCGGAACCTCTTCCGATCAATGATCAACATCGGAGCCGTGGACACCCATATTGACCCCCTATACCCACACGAATAAATATTCGAGTGAACCTCCAGTTGCCGTGTGCTATTCCTGTTGCTTCGCGATATGTTACAAATACCCGAGGTGAGACATGTTGGCATTCCCGTGGATCAACAACTTGTCCACTATGCTAGTTACCTCGTTACCGGTATTGTTCTCTTTTCTCGTTATCGTGTTCCGGCATCCCCGTGATCAAATCACAAAGTGTCTGGCCAGACGATGATGGATACCGTAACACCGAGAGGGCCCAGAGATATCTCTCCATCGTCGGAGGAGCAAATCCCAATCTTGAGCTATCAAGTTACTTGACACACTTTTTCATGAACCCGTAAGCCGCCGTAATAGCCACCCATTTACGGATGACGTTTAACAAACCCCAAAGTTCATGAAGCAAGCATGAAGAAACTCGATACTCTCATGGTCTAAGGAATCATGCAAACGTTAACCATCTCTGTGTTATGTACCAATAAACTTGTGACGAATGAATCTCATAGCATAACATCAATCCGGGTCGATTCAACACAAATGTTCTCTTAACATTGTGCCCTCAAGGTTGCTGACATAGACATGCCCATGATCAGGAAAACATAACCATCATGCAACACTTGAGCTAGTCTTAGAGGCCAGACTAGGAATACATTTTACCGTTTATTATTCCACACGTGCATATGAGTCTTCCTCCGAGCCTCGTGGTTATTGCAGACTTGAGAACCATAGCAGTGATAGCATGGAACATAAACATAATTATGAACTCGGAGATAAATAATATCATTTATTATTGCCTCTAGGGCATATCTCCTACATAGTAGACATAGCAAAACTAGCATCCCCAAGCTTAGGGTTTTGCATATTAATAGCACAATTGACATCAAGAGAATTTATAGTAAAATAATTGCAATCATGCTTTTTATTCAAGGGGCTATCGTGAATCTCTTCATAAATTTCTTCATGACAATTTTCAGATTCACGAATTTCAAGCAAAACCTCATAAAGATAATCTAGTGCACTCGAATCACTAGAAATTGGTTCATCATAATTGGATCTCTTAAAGAGATTAGCAAGGGGATGAGGATCCATAAACTCTTAGCAAGCAAAGATGCAAGCAAAAAGAAGGCACATGGTAACACAAGATCGAGCAGAAGAGGGGCGAATAAAACGGCAAAGGTGAAGTGGGGGAGAGGAAAACGAGAGGCAAATGGCAAATAATGTAATGCGAGGGACATGAGTTTGTGATGGGTACTTGGTATGGCTTGACTTTTGCGTAGACTCCCCGGCAACGGCGCCAGAAATGGCTCGTTAACGGGAGAGTAAATCTTGACTTGACTTGGTGTAAGCCTCCCCGGCAACGGCGCCAGAAATCCTTCTTGCTACCTCTTGAGCACTGCGTTGGTTTTCCCTTGAAGAGGAAAGGGTGATGTAGTAATGCAGCGTAAGTATTTCCCTCAGTTTTTGAGAACCAAGGTATCAATCCAGTAGGAGGCCACGCACGAGTCCCTCACACCTACACAAACAAACAAGAATCTCGCAACCAGCGCGATAAAGGGGTTGTCAATCCCTTCTCAGTCACTTACGAGAGTGAGATCTGATAGAGATGATAAGATAATATTTTTGGTATTTTTGTGATAAAGATGCAAAGTAAATAAAACAAAATAAACGGCAACAGAAATAGCAAAGTATTGGAAGATTAATATGATGGAAAATAGACCCGGGGGCCATAGGTTTCACTAGTGGCTTCTCTCAAGATAGCATAAGTATTTGCGATGGGTAAACAAATTACTGTCGAGCAATTGATAGAATTGAGCATAGTTATGAGAATATCTAGGTATGATCATGTATATAGGCATCACGTCCGAGACAAGTAGACCGAAACGATTATGCATCTACTACTATTACTCCACACATCGACCGCTATCCAGCATGCATCTAGAGTATTGAGTTCATGAAGAACAGAGTAATGCATTAAGAAAGATGACATGATGTAGAGGGACAAACTCATGCAATATGATATAAACCCCTTCTTTTTATCCTCGATGGCAACAATACAATACGTGCCTTGCTGCCCCTACTGTCACTAGGAAAGGACACCGCAAGATTGAACCCAAAGCTAAGCACTTCTCCCATTGCAAGAAAGATCAATCTAGTAGGCCAAACCAAACTGATCATTCGAAGAGACTTGCAAAGATAACCAATCATACATAAAAGAATTCAGATTTGATTCAAATATTGTTTATAGATAATCTTGATCATAAACCCACAATTCATCGGATCTCGACAAACACACCGCAAAAGAAGATTACATCGAATAGATCTCCACAAGAGAGGGGGAGAACATTGTATTGAGATCCAAAAAGGAGAGAAGAAGCCATCTAGCTAATAACTATGGACCCGAAGCTCTGAGGTAAACTACTCATACTTCATCGGAGAGGCCTTGGAGATGATGTAGAGGTCCTCCGTGTTCAATGCCCCCTCCGGCGGAGCTCCGGAAAAGGCCCCGAGATGGGATCTCTCAGGTACAGAAAGTTGCGGCGGTGGAATTAGGTTTTTGGCTCCGTATCTGGTAGTTTGTGGGTACGTAGGTATATATAGGAGGAAGAAGTACGTCGGTGGAGCAACGAGGGGCCCACGAGGGTGGAGGGCGCGCCCCCCTACCTCGTGCCTTCCTCGTTCGTTGCTTTGCGTAGACTCCAAGTCCTCTGGATCACGTTCGTTCAGAAAATCACGTTCCCGAATGTTTCATTCCGTTTGGACTCCGTTTGATATTCTTTCTCTCCGAAACTCTGAAATAGGCAAAAAACAACAATTTTGGGTTGGGCCTCCGGTTAGTAGGTTAGTCCCAAAAGTAATATAAATGTGTATAATAAAGCCCAATAATGTCCAAAACAGAATATAATACAGCATGAAGCAATCAAAAATTATAGATACGTTGGAGACGTATCAAGCATCCCCAAGCTTAATTCCTGCTCGTCCTCGAGTAGGTAAATGATAAAAACAGAATTTTTGATGCGGAATGCTACTTCGCATGGTTTTTAATGTAACCCTCTTAATTGTGGTATGAATATTCAGATCTGAAAGATTCAAGATAAAAGTTTAATATTGACATAAAAATAATAATACTTCAAGCATACTAACTAAGCAATTATGTCTTCTCAAAATAACATGGCCAAAGGAAGTTCATCCCTACAAAATCATATGGTTTGGTTATGCTTCATCTTCGTCACACAAAATACTCAAATCATGCACAACCCCGGTTTCAGCCAAGCAATTGTTTCATACTTTAGAATTTTCAAACTCTTTCAACTTTCACACAATACATGAGCATGAGCCATGGACATAGCACTATATGTGGAATAGAATATGGTGGTTGTGGAGAAGACAAAAAGGGAGAAGATAGTCTCACATCAACTAGGCGTATCAACGGGCTATGGAGATGCCCATTAATAGATATCAATGTGAGGAGTAGGGATTGCCATGCAACGGATGCACTAGAGCTATAAATGTAGGAAAGCTCAACTAAATGCAACTAAGTGAGTGTGCATCCAACTTGCTTGCTCATGAAGACGGGAGAGTAAATCTTTCCTTGACTTGGCGTAAGCCTCCCCGGCAACGGCGCCAGAAATCCTTCTTGCTACCTCTTGAGCACTGCGTTGCTTTTCCCTTGAAGAGGAAAGGGTGATGCAGTAAAGCAGCGTAAGTATTTCTCTTAGTTTTTGAGAACCAAGGTATCAATCCAGTAGGAGGCCATGCACGAGTCCCTCACACCTACACAAACAAACAAGAACCTCGCAACCAACGCGATAAAGGGCTTGTCAATCCCTTCTCGGTCACTTACGAGAGTCAGATCTGATAGAGATTATAAGATAATATTTTTGGCATTTTTGTGATAAAGATGCAAAGTAAATAAAACAAAATAAACAGCAACAAAATAGCAAAGTATTGGAAGATTAATATGATGGAAAATAGACCCGGGGGCCATAGGTTTCACTAGTGGCTTCTCTCAAGATAGCATAAGTATTTGCGATGGGTAAACAAATTACTGTCGAGCAATTGATGTGAGCATAGTTATGAGAATATCTAGGTATGATCATGTATATAGGCTTCACGTCCGAGACAAGTAGACCGAAACGATTCTGCATCTACTACTATTACTCCACACATCGACCGCTATCGAGCATGCATCTAGAGTATTAAGTTCATGAAGAACAGAGTAATGCATTAAGAAAGATGACATGATGTAGAGGGACAAACTCATGCAATATGATATAAACCCCATCTTTTTATCCTCGATGGCAGCAATACAATACGTGCCTTGCTGCCCCTACTGTCACTGGAAAGGACACCGCAAGATTGAACCCAAAGCTAAGCACTTCTTCCTTTGCAAGAAAGATCAATCTAGTAGGCCAAACCAAACTGATAATTCGAAGAGACTTGCAAAGATAACCAATCATACATAAAAGAATTCAGATTTGATTCAAATATTGTTCATAAATAATCTTGATCATAAACCCACAATTCATCGGATCTCGACAAACACACCGCAAAAGAAGATTACATCGAATAGATCTCCACAAGAGAGGGGGAGAACATTGTATTGAGATCCAAAAAGGAGAGAAGAAGCCATCTAGCTAATAACTATGGACCCGAAGGTCTGAGGTAAACTACTCACACTTCATCGGAGAGGCCTTGGAGATGATGTAGAGGCCCTCCGTGATCAATGCCCCCTCCGGCGGAGCTCCGGAAAAGGCCCCGAGATGGGATCTCTCAGGTACAGAAAGTTGCGGCGGTGGAATTAGGTTTTTGGCTCCGTATCTGGTAGTTTGGGGGTACGTAGATATATATAGGAGGAAGAATTACATCGGTGGAGCAACGAGGGGCCCACGAGGCTGGAGGGCGCGCCCAGGGGGGTAGGCGTGCCCCCCTACCTTGTGCCTTCCTTGTTTGTTGCTTTGCATAGACTCCAAGTCCTCTGGATCACATTCATTCTGAAAATCACGTTCCCGAAGGTTTCATTCCGTTTGTACTCCGTTTGTGTCGTGGTTTTGTCACGGCAGATGTCCTAGTGAAAGGACTTAGTCGTGGAGCCATCGCTACGGGTTAGCTTAAAGGGGTTAAAGCGGACAAGGGACGCAAGAGAGTTTTATACTAGTTTGGCCCCTTACGATAAAGGTAAAAGCCTACGTCTAGTTGTGATGGAATTGATGGGGTTTTGATGACCAGGGAGCGAATACGCTTTTCCTGAGTCTCGAGTTGTTGTCTGTTGTCCTTGAACCGCCGCCGGGTCATCCCCTTATATACATGGGTTGACGCCCGTCGGTTTACAGAATCCCGAGGCCGACTCATAATTGTGTCCGGCTCGGTCTCTGCTACTTCTACCTTACAATACAAGTTTACATATCAATGCCGGTTTATGTCTACGGGTCTTAAACCGGCTTTGGGCCCTGGGCCTCCATAAAGCGTCACCGTCTGTCTTCATGGGCTTCAGATACAGATGAACTACTTATGGGGTTAACCCGGCCTCTCCTGGCCGGTTTACGCCCAGTGGTAATATCCCCAACATTAGGCCCCAGATTGATTTGAACTGGTTCATTTCAATCCTCAATACTTAAGAAAATTTCTTCTTCAACCTCTTCACATAATCTTGTAAACCGCCGTGACATCATCTTCTAGGATCATGGTAAACCGCCGTGATGTCACCTGTCATTAACGAGCCTCCGACAATCGAGGCGACAGCTCCGCCTCATATCCAAAATTTGGGCTCCTCGATTTTCGCACCTGACGCTTATCTTTCTGTCCTTATAAATAAGGCCAGGGGGTCTTTCCATTTTCCCCCTCGTGCCTCTTCACCCCGTCCTCTTCCTTGCGCTGCCCGACCTTTGGAGCTCCGCCGCCACCGTCGACCTTCGCTTCTGCCTCAACTCCGGCCGCTGCATCACCCTGAACGCACCAGAGAACCGCGGCGCCTCTCCGCTCTTCCATCAGCATCGGTAAGCCTTCTTTCCTTCCGCCATAGATCTGTCATTAGGGTTTTAGTGTTCCTCGGTGTTCGTCGGTGTTCGTCGTTTGTACAGCAACTCTTTGATTCAAACCTTGATATTTATCCTGTACGGCGATAGCCGTAGCCCTTCTTTTCCATCCGTGCATCTCTTTTAAGTAGAAAATCCCATCCGAACCTTCATCAAGTGCTTCGATACCAATATTTAGGTCTGAATATATTTTCATTTTCTGACATGTGGTAGATCCTAAATTATAACGCCAACTTGTGAAACCTGTTTTTCCCTTCACTTATACGTCTTTAATACCAGATTGGGCGGTTTAACTTCATATAAAAAACTGATGACCCAGTAGCTACCATTAGTCCCCTGTTGAACCGCCAATGCTTTCATCATTATACTGTTTCCATTGTCAGACTCCGGTTTACGAATAACCAATTCCGGTTTATCAATATGCTTGTATCCTTATACGGCTGTATAGTTATCCACTGTAAATCTTAAACCGGCAATAATCATGTTTCACATTTCTATTGCCATGGCGAAGCAAGTTTATGAATGCAATTGGGCTCCCTCTCGAGTAACCGAAGAGCAGTTAAACAACCTTGTTAAAACGGGCGCTTTAGCCAAAAAAGATGTCATCCACTGGAGGGTCCCTGGCCCGGAAAATCCTCCTGCACCCAAGGATGGAGAGGTAGTCGTGTTTGCTGATAATCTCGGACGAGGTTTTAGCCCTCCCGGTTCAAAAAATTTCCGAGATGTACTAGCCAATTTTCAGCTGCGCCCTCAGGACATCGGTCCCAATTCTGTGCCCAACATCTGCCACTTCCAAGTCTTCTGTGAGGTTTATCTGCAAGAGGAACCTACAGTCGAACTGTTTAGGGATTTCTTTCACTTAAACTGTCGCACAGAGTTCTCGGATGGACCCAATACGGAACTGGGCGGAATGGCGGTTCAGAAAAGGAAAGAAGTCACCTTCCCTCATCCCAAACTCCACAATCACCCCCAAAGAGTGGAACCAGACTTGGTTTTATTGCATGGATACATCTCCACCTAATGAAAACCCCCTGTCGGATTACCGCCCTGAACGCCTTAGCAACACACATCCTTTCCCTCAGAGGCTGACGGCAAGAGAAAGGGCCAACTATGCTCCCCAGTTATCAAAACTTAGAGCCTTCATGGCGAACGGTTTGACAGGAGTTGATCTTGCTCGTTGCTGGATAAGCTGGAGTATTCTGCCCTTAAGCCGGCGCTCCGGTTTAATGTGTGAGTATACGGGGAGCTTGAAGGATGCTCGGTGGCATATTGATATTCAGCTTACAGATGCAGAAGTCACTGAGGCTGTAAAAAAGATATTGGACGAACCGGAGGCTGTCTGTGCTCAAACCGGACTGCTCCCTTTCTGCACCTTCAACAAACCACCAGCTGTAAGCATCATATAATATTTTTATCTGAAGTTGCTTCTGTCCAAATATTCTCTGAAAGTGTGATTATTTTCTGACAGGGTGATGATCCATTCCGGAACAAGAAACCATCACAGGACAAACCGGCGAAGCCACAAGACAAATCGGTCAAGCCAGTTCGTCCAAAGACCAAGGTTGTTAAAAAACTTGCCAAGAAAAGGACCACTGCACCCTCCGATCTACCAGCTGATGACGATGTGGGTAATCCGGAACCAGAGGTAGAACTTGACTCTCTTGGTTCATTTTTTGTACATCTCATTGACAATGATTATTATCAGGACAACGCTGAAGGCAGTCATGCTGAGGACGTAGAGGTAACCATTCTTTCCTTCGATTCAGATCCACTGCGAACATCAAAAATCCGTCAAGCAAACTGGAAAGTAAAATTTTCTCACCATCTTGCTTACTTGGACCCAAACTTTCTTTTGAAGATGCAGCAGCACGAGGCTCGCCGTACAACCCGGCACAGCGGCCAGGTAGTTACCTCCGCCGGTTTACCGAATAGTCCGGTTCGGAAACGCCGATCAGAGGTCTCTTATCCCACTGATACTTCGTACCCCAAAGTCGGTTGTTTCCTCCAGCCTCTTAACCCGTCTGATTCAAATTATCAGGGTACTTCTCACTCATTTTCTGGCGAGTCATCGGCCACACAGCTTCCACCCCTTAAAACAGTTCCTGGGTGAGCTATGCACTTGTTGTTATCCTTGATGTTGCTATTTTGATATACTGTACTGATCATCATGTTTATTTTTCTCAGCGCCAAGCCCAGACCTAGCAAGAAAGCTCGGTTGAATAAACTGGCTGATGAAGATGTGGCTGTTGAACCGGAGAAAACTCCAGATCCTGAAGAAGCCAACGTTGATGCCATGCTGAATGACCCACCGTCTCAAGATCATGACTTCGTTGCTGAGCAGGCAGAAGTTGACACCACAAGCCATGCTGACCAGCCAACCAGCCCTGTCCGAACTGCCACTAAACCGCCAAGTCCAGTCAAAAATACTGACAAACCGCCAACTCCAGAGAAGGCTGGTGATGACCAAGATGATGACATTATGATTACTGGCACTAGCCACACCACTCCTGGCAATCCTGTCGCTTTGTCAAAGCATACTGCCAAGGACGATCTCTCTGCCATCAGCAAAGGCAAATGGAATGCCGATTTATCAAGCTACGCCCATCTCAACGCTCAAGACATTCACTCTGGCTTCTTGAACCGTCTGTATACCAGCCGTGACTATGAAGCTAGTTTGGTAAACTTGATGAAAGAGCGATATGAGGTAACTTTCATAAGTATTTCTCTCTTATATTTACTTGCAGCTTATCAACTCCAGTAGCCCCCAAGTGACGGTTTAAGATACCGAGTTAAACCGGGACTTAGTAACAAGTTCATGTTTTTCAACAACGCTACTTAACTTCACTGATGTAGCCCCCAAGGGCCAGTTTAACTTTATAAAGATAAACCGGGACTTTGTAGAAGAATTCCCATATCAGCATTTTATGAGCAAATACACATTAGCCCCCAAGTGCCAAGCTTAATACTTGTATTGTGCTTGGGACTTGTAAAAATTTCTGATTAAGAGCAAATATGCATTAGCCCCCAAGTACTAAGGGCATAACTTGTTGTGTGCTTGGTACTTCAAATATGTACTGTGAACTCATTATATATCTCTCTCTTTATAGGCTGAGTTGAGCAAAAAGGAATCTCAAATCGCCAATCTGCAAGAAAATATCAAGTCCCAACAGGCTGAAGCTTCCAAGGCAAAAGATGAGCTGACGAGCGCCTTAGCCGCTATGGAAAAGCTAAAGGAGAGCTTCAACATGGAGCGGGCGGATTGGAACACGGAGAAGTCCGCTTTGCAGAAAAGAGCTGAAAACGCGGAGGCAGCTCTCAAACCGGTGGTAGACGAGCTGACTGGTGTAAAGTGGCAAGTACATGCGATGACCGCTGCTGTGTTTGGTAAGCATCCTTGCTTTATATTTTCAACATATCTTCCCATGTGTTGCCGGTTTACTGACGTTTATACTGATGCAGGAACTCGTATTAGCCATCTGGGCTCTGACGTGCAGAAGAAATTGAAAGCGGCTTATACTCTGATAGAGCAGTTGTATACCGGCGCACAACAAATTATCTGCACCGCTTCTCACAATAAGCCGCCCCCGACGTTAATCAAGGATACCTTAGACAGGCTATCTATGCTGCCTGCCCGGGTAGAAGAACTGAAGAGGTCTGCTGCAAGGGCTGGCGCTCTGACTGCCCTAACCCGGGCAAAAGCATGGGTGCCTGATCTTGATCCGATGGACGTGGCTAAAGGCTACCCAAGCTTAAAAGAAGACGGATCAGAATTTTGCACTGAGGATCTCCGCGCCATAAAACGGGAAGTACGTCCATTGGCTTGTCAATTGGGTGAAGAAGCTGATCTCTCACACTATCAGGCAAGTTATGATACCAATAACAAGCGGGTTGCTGCACCAACTCCTGAGGCTCAAAACCTGATCCCTCCAATCCGTAAGCACACTTATGCCCCTGACATTGAACCGTCCACCCTTATAAGCGACGAAGCTGTGTTCCAAGCTTTAACTGGGATCGACTGGACAACTGTTGACTTCCAGCCGCTGGGTAGGGACGAAGAAGATGAACCGGCGCAAGATGATCCGCAGCCGTCAGGTCAAGCTGATAAGCAATCATAAGCCGGGGGCCGGTTTAGTTTTTCTTTTGCTGTAATGCTCATTAAGAAACAATTATCCCTTTGGGCACTGAAACGCCTTGTAATAGGCTAGTTAAAACACTTGGTCTGTTATGCCTTCGTGCATATTTATCTGCAATTGATGCGTGCTAATCCGCCATGCTTAAGATATGATGTTCATAATCCATAGCTATTTGTTCAAGTTGCTCCTGCAGATAAGAAGCTTAAAGCGCCCTGGCGGTTTACCACCGGGCGGGTCATGATACCCAAATATATATATCACCAAGGTTTATAACCAAGGTTGTAAAAGATAACCAAATATGGAAATATATGATACATGTGACCTTTAGGCATAGTGTTGGCTGACCAACTTTGTAATGAGGGTAATAACCCTAATCTGGAGTAGAAGTCACTCATGTTATATGATGCCGGTTTATCAGAAAACCATTCCGGGCTGTGATAAACACCGGTTTATTCCATACTGGTGACTTTGAGTCAAAACCAGACTGGGCTGATAGTCTCCGGATTATAATTTGATCATGTACTGACAACTTGTAGTTGACAGCCTAACCGGGTTGATAAACACCGGTTTAAAAAACATCACAAATCTTATGAAAACAAAGAAAGCTTAGAAAAAGGCAAATGAAAACCGTTGTAGTCGAGGCTTTTTACGGGCTGCCAGGCCCTAAATTCGATAGCAAAGAATCCCCAAGCAACATTGTTAGCTGTGCTCAGTGGGTGCCTATGTTTGAGCTGTTGTTTTACAACACTCTCTTTGGCCCCGGACTGATGTGGCTTTGAGCCGATCAAAAGGCGTGACTATGGTTCTGGTTCGACCAAGCCCCCAAGTGATGCTGTGGCATTACGCCGATCAAGAGGTGTAGCTATGGTTCGGATACGACCAAGCCCCCAAGTGATGCTGTGGCATTGCACCCATCAAGAGGCGTAGCTATGGTTCGGGTTCGACCAAGCCCCCAAGTAATGATGTGGCATTACGCCGATCAAGAGGTGTAGCTATGGTTCGG